>NW_025745926.1:30000-80000 GCF_021184085.1 Oncorhynchus gorbuscha | reverse complement strand
GCAGCAGGTGTTTATTGTAAAGGACCACATTGGGAGGCAGGTAGCTGGGTCCAGGGGCAGGCAGAAGGTCATACACAGGGGGTCCAAAAAGGCAACAGTACAGGCCGGGAAAAGGCTAGTAACTTCGTCCGGAGATCAGGCAATAGGTTGATAAAAGGAAATGTGATAGGCTAAGGTACAGGCAGGGTATAGACAAAAACTATCATACACGAGAGGATTACATTACAGGAAAAAACAGCACTCCGAATAGAAGTGTGTGGCAAAACAAACAATACCTCACAGAGATGTGGTGCAAAGAACTGAACTAAATAGTGCATGATAATGACATACAGGTGTGTGAACAGGTGATCAGAACTCAGGTGATTGGAATCTGGAGAGTCAGCTGCGTTTAGGGGATCTATGTGTTTG
The DNA here is from genome assembly GCF_021184085.1 of Oncorhynchus gorbuscha. NCBI lineage: Eukaryota > Metazoa > Chordata > Actinopteri > Salmoniformes > Salmonidae > Oncorhynchus > Oncorhynchus gorbuscha. Next base: position 79,592 of record NW_025745926.1, on the reverse strand, counting down.
AGAGTGTGGGCTGGATAGTGAACTGCGTTTAGGGGATCTATGTGTTTGAGAGTGTGGGCTGGAAAGTGAACTGCGTTTAGGGGATCTATGTGTTTGAGAGTGTGGGCTGGATAGTGAACTGCGTTCAGGGGATCTATGTGTTTGAGAATGTGGGCTGGAAAGTGAACTGCGTTTAGGGGATCTATGTGTTTGAGAGTGTGGGCTGGATAGTGAACTGCGTTTAGGGGATCTATGTGTTTGAGAGTGTGGGCTGGAAAGTGAACTGCGTTTAGGGATCTATGTGTTTGAGAGTGTGGGATGGAAAGTGGGTTGGAAAGTGAACTGCGTTCAGGGGACCTATGTGTTTGAGAGTGTGGGCTGGATAGTGAACTGCGTTTAGGGATCTATGTGTTTGAGAGTGTGGGCTGGATAGTGAACTGCGTTTAGGGGATCTATGTGTTTGAGAGTGTGGGCTGGATAGTGAACTGCGTTCAGGGGACCTATGTGTTTGAGAGTGTGGACTGGAAAGTGAACTGCGTTTAGGGGATCTATGTGTTTGAGAGTGTGGGCTGGATAGTGAACTGCGTTCAGGGATCTACGTGTTTGAGAGTGTGGGCTGGAAGTAGATGTTACAGGAAGCTCTCTCATCCATTTATATGCAGATGACACAGTCTTATACTCAGCAGGCCCCTCCCCGGATTATGTGTTAAACACTCTTAAAACAAAACTTTCTTAGTGTCCAAAAAGCTTTCTCTGCCCTTAACCTTGTTCTGAACACCTCCAAAACAAAGGTCACGTGTTATGGTAAGAAGAATGAACCTCTCTCCAATGGTGTGATTACTATCTCTGAGGGTTTAGAACTTGGGAGTATGACTAGACTAGACTGTCCTTCTCTCAGGACATATCAAAGCTGCAGGTTGGTTTCCTCTACTTAATCACTCCTCTTTCACCCCAGCTGCCAAACTAACCCTGATTCAGATGACCATCCTAACCATGCTAGATTACAGAGACCTAATTTATAGATCGGCAGGTAAGGGTGCTCTCAAGCGACTAGATGTTCTTTATCATTTGGCCATCAGATTTGCCACCAATGCTCCTTATAGGACACATCACTGCACTCTACACTCCTCTGTCAACTGGTCATCTGTATACCCTTCACAAGACACACTGGTTGATGCTTATTTATTAAACCCTCGTAGGCCTCACTCCCCCTTAACTGAGAGACCTCCTGCAGCCCTCATCCTCCACATACAACACCTATTCTCCCCTGTCACATTCTGTTCAAGGTCCCCAAAGCACACACATCCCTGGGTCGCTCCTCTTTTCAGTTCGCTGCAGCCAGTGACTGGAACTGTCATGTTTTGTCTTAGATTGTCTTGTCATTTTGCTTTTCCCTCTGTTCATTTTCCCCCTGCTGGTCTTTTTAGGTTCGTTCCCCTTTTTCTCTCTCCCTTCCTCTCTCTCTTCTCTCTATCGTTCCGTTCCTGCTCCCAGCTGTTCCTATTCCCCTAATCAATCATTTAGTCTTCCCACACCTGTTCCCTATCCTTTTCCCTGATTAGAGTCCCTATTTCTCCCCTTGTTTTCCGTTTCTGCCTGTCGGATCCTTGTCTATTGTTCACCGTGCTGTGTCTGTGTATCGCCCTGTCGTGTCGTGTTTCCCTCAGATGCTGCGTGGTGAGCAGGTGTCTGAGTCTGCTACGTTCAAGTGCCTTCCCGAGGCAACCTGCAGTTCTTGATCGAGTCTCCAGTCTGTTCTCGTCATTACGAGTGGAATTATGCCTTATGATTGTAAATTTACTTTACTGGATTAAAGACTCTGTTTTCGCCAAGTCGCTTTTGGGTCCTCATTCACCTGCATAACAGGAACGAGCTGCAAAAACACTCAAACTGGACAGTTTTATCTCCATCCCTTCATTCAAAGACTCCATCATGGACACTCTGTTGTGGCTGCTTCGCATGATGTATTGTTGTCTCTATGTTCTTGCCTTTGTGCTGTTGTCTGTGCCCAATAGTGTTTGTACCATGTTTTGTGTTGCTATCATGTTGTTGTTTTCTTGTGCTGCTACCATGTTGTGTTGCTACCATGTTGTTGTCATGTTGTGTTGCTACCATGTTGTTGTCATGTTGTGCTGTTACCAGGTTGTTGTCAGGTGGTGTTTCTACCATGTTGTTGTCATGTTGTGTTGCTACCATGTTGTTGTCATGTTGTGCTGTTACCAGGTTGTTGTCAGGTGGTGTTTCTACAATGTTGTTGTCATGTTGTGTTGCTACCATGTTGTTGTTATTTTGTTTTGATACCATGTTGTTGTCATGTTGTGTTGCTACCATGTTGTTGTCATGTTGTGTTTCTACCATTTTATTGTCATGTAGTGTTGCTACCATGTGGTTGTCATGTGGTGTTTCTACCATTTTGTTGTCATGTGGTGTTTCTACCATGTTGTTGTCATGTTGTGTTGCTACCATGTCTTTGTCATGTTGTGTTGCTTCCATATTGTCATGTTGTGTTGCAACCATGTTTTGTCATATGGTGTTGCTACCATGCTGTTGTCTTGTGGTGTTGCTACAGTGTTGTTGTCATGATGTGTTGCTACCATATGGTTGTCATGTGGTGTTGCTACCATATGGTTGTCATGTGGTGTTGCTACCATATGGTTGTCATGTGGTGTTGCTACCATATGGTTGTCATGTGGTGTTGCTACCATGTGGTTGTCATGTGGTGTTTCTACCATTTTGTTGTCATGTGGTGTTTCTACCATGTTGTTGTCATGTTGTGTTTCTACCATGTCTTTGTCATGTTGTGTTGCTTCCATATTGTCATGTTGTGTTGCAACCATGTTTTGTCATATGGTGTTGCTACCATGCTGTTGTCTTGTGGTGTTGCTACAGTGTTGTTGTCATGATGTGTTGCTACCATATGGTTGTCATGTGGTGTTGCTCCAGTGTTAATCTGCAAAATTGTATTATTCGCCTACCTCCTCATGCCTTTTGCACACATTGTATATAGACTGCCCATTTTTTTTTTCTATTGTGTTATTGACTTGTTAATTGTTTATTCCATGTGTAACTCTGTGTTGTCTGTTCACACTGCCATGCTTTATCTTGGCCAGGTCGCAGTTGCAAATGAGAACTTGTTCTCAACTAGCCTACCTGGTTAAATAAAGGTGAAATAAAAAAAATAAAAAAATAAAAAAAATGGTTGTCATGTGGCGTTGCTACCATATGGTTGTCATGTGGTGTTGCTACCATGTGGTTGTCATGTGGTGTTGCTACCATGTGGTTGTTGTTGCATGTGGTTGTCATGTGGTGTTGCTACCATGTGGTTGTCATGTGGTGTTGCTACCATGTGGTTGTCATGTGGTGTTGCTACCATGTGGTTGTCATGTGGTGTTGCTACCATGTGGTTGTCATGTGGTGTTGCTACCATGTGGTTGTCATGTGGTGTTGCTACCATGTGGTTGTCATGTGGTGTTGCTACCATGTGGTTGTCATGTGGTGTTGCTACCATGTGGTTGTCATGTGGTGTTGCTACCATGTGGTTGTCATGTGGTGTTGCTACCATATGGTTGTCATGTGGTGTTGCTACCATATGGTTGTCATGTGGTGTTGCTACCATATGGTTGTCATGTAGTGTTGCTACCATATGGTTGTCATGTGGTGTTGCTACCATATGGTTGTCATGTGGTGTTGCTACCATGTGGTTGTCATGTGGTGTTGCTACCATATGGTTGTCATGTGGTGTTGCTACAGTGTGGTTGTCATGTGGTGTTGCTACCATGTGGTTGTCATGTGGTGTTGCTACCATATGGTTGTCATGTGGTGTTGCTACCATATGGTTATCATGTGGTGTTGCTACCATATGGTTGTCATGTGGTGTTGCTACCATATGGTTGTCATGTGGTGTTGCTACCATATGGTTGTCATGTGGTGTTGCTACCATGTGGTTGTCATGTGGTGTTGCTACCATATGGTTGTCATGTGGTGTTGCTACCATATGGTTGTCATGTGGTGTTGCTACAGTGTGGTTGTCATGTGGTGTTGCTACCATGTGGTTGTCATGTGGTGTTGCTACCATATGGTTGTCATGTGGTGTTGCTACCATATGGTTATCATGTGGTGTTGCTACCATATGGTTGTCATGTGGTGTTGCTACCATATGGTTGTCATGTGGTGTTGCTACCATATGGTTGTCATGTGGAGTTGCTACCATATGGTTGTCATGTGGTGTTGCTACAGTGTGGTTGTCATGTGGTGTTGCTACCATTTGGTTGTCATGTGGTGTTGCTACAGTGTGGTTGTCATGTGGTGTTGCTACAGTGTGGTTGTCATGTGGTGTTGCTACCATGTGGTTGTCATGTGGTGTTGCTACCATATGGTTGTCATGTGGTGTTGCTACCATATGGTTATCATGTGGTGTTGCTACCATATGGTTGTCATGTGGTGTTGCTACCATATGGTTGTCATGTGGTGTTGCTACCATATGGTTGTCATGTGGAGTTGCTACCATATGGTTGTCATGTGGTGTTGCTACAGTGTGGTTGTCATGTGGTGTTGCTACCATGTTTTTTTCATGCTATGTTGTTGTCATGTGGTGTTGCTACCATTTGGTTGTCATGTGGTGTTGCTACAGTGTGGTTGTCATGTGGTGTTGCTACCATTTGGTTGTCATGTGGTGTTGCTACCATATGGTTGTCATGTGGTGTTGCTACCATATGGTTGTCATGTGGAGTTGCTACCATATGGTTGTCATGTGGTGTTGCTACAGTGTGGTTGTCATGTGGTGTTGCTACCATTTGGTTGTCATGTGGTGTTGCTACCATGTTGTTGTCATGTGGTGTTGCTACCATTTGGTTGTCATGTGGTGTTGCTACCATGTTGTTGTCATGTGGTGTTGCTACAGTGTGGTTGTCATGTGGTGTTGCTACCATTTGGTTGTCATGTGGTGTTGCTACCATGTTGTTGTCATGCTATGTTGTTGTCATGTGGTGTTGAATTTCTTCTTAACTGACTTGCCTAGTCAAATAAATGTTAAATACAAAATAAAAACTACGGACCAAGTATATTTTAAATTCGTAATCTTGTTGGTTTTAGTCCCACCCTTCAACTCCACTCAACCCCTCCCATCTATCTCTGAACACCGTCTAGTTTTGATTTCTATTTGCCATATATTTATCAACTGTGTAACATATTTGTGGGCTGTTTGGGATTAGCCGTTCAATAGTTGCAGTGGGGGCTATTTTGTGAGCTTGGCCAGCCCCCATACGAGAGAGCGGCATCGACGTGCACACCACACCCGTAGGTAGGACAGATGACCAAATCATTAGCACGAGTCAATTGTCATAAAAAGATTGGTAACCTGCATATTCTCCACAATGCATGTGTTCGTTATATAGTCCAAATATTATTTAAGATACATCACGTCGGAGGTCATCATTACAGTATATACCTCACATGCGACTGTGATAATACTATGTCATTTGTATGCTTACAAAGTGTATTAAATTAGTTATCTGACTTCATTAAGTTTATTTGAATCCACCTCAATCAGTGTAGATGAAGTAGAGGAGACTGATTAAAGAACAATTTTTAAGTCTTGAGACAATTGAGACATGGATTGCGTATGAGTGCCATTCAGAGAGTGAATGGGCAAGACATTGCCTTTGAACAGGGTATGGTATTAGGTGTTCAATACAGTAATATGACATCTGTAACCCGCAACCGCAACCACAGGGCTCTTCGGGGGGTGCAGTCACCCCAACGCATCACAGAGGGCACACTGCCTGCCCTCCAAGACATCTACAGCACAGGAAGGCCAAGCCATGGCCTGTTCACCCCACTGCCATCTAGAAGCCGGAGACAGTACAGGTGCATCAAAGCTGGGACCGAGAGACTGATAAACAGCTTCTATCTCCGGGCCATCAGACTGTTAAACAGTCATTACTTGCCAGCCTCCGCCCAGTACCCTTCCCTGAAACTTAGTCACTGTTACTAGCCAGCCTCCGCCCAGTACCCTGTTCTGAGCCTTAGTCACTGTTACTAGCCAGCCTCCGCCCAGTACCCTGCTCTGAGCCTTAGTCACTGTTACTAGCCAGCCTCCGCCCAGTACCCTGCTCTGAGCCTTAGTCACTGTTACTAGCCAGCCTCCGCCCAGTACCCTTCCCTGAACCTTAGTCACTGTTACTAGCCAGCCTCCGCCCAGTACCCTGCTCTGAGCCTTAGTCACTGTTACTAGCCAGCCTCCGCCCAGTACCCTTCCCTGAACCTTAGTCACTGTTACTAGCCAGCCTCCGCCCAGTACCCTGCTCTGAGCCTTAGTCACTGTTACTAGCCAGCCTCCGCCCAGTACCCTGCTCTGAGTCTTAGTCACTGTTACTAGCCAGCCTCCGCCCAGTACCCTTCCCTGAACCTTAGTCACTATTACTAGCCAGCCTCCGCCCAGTACCCTGCTCTGAGCCTTAGTCACTGTTACTAGCCAGCCTCCGCCCAGTACCCTGCCCTGAGCCCTGCTCTGAGCCCCTAGTCACTGTTACTAGCCAGCCTCCGCCCTTCCCCCCAGTACCCTGCTCTGAGCCTTAGTCACTGTTACTAGCCAGCCTCCGCCCAGTACCCTGCCCTGAGCCTTAGTCACTGTTACTAGCCAGCCTCCGCCCAGCCTCTGAGCCTTAGTCAGTAGCCAGCCTCCGCCCAGTACCCTGCCCTGAGCCTTAGTCACTGTTACTAGCCAGCCTCCGCCCAGTACCCTGCCCTGAGCCTTAGTCACTGTTACTAGCCAGCCAGCCTCCTGAGCCTTAGTCAGTACCCTGCCCTGAGCCTTAGTCACTGTTACTAGCCAGCCTCCGCCCAGTAGTACCCCCTGCTGAGCCTTTGTCACTGTTACTAGCCCTGTCCCTGAGCCTAGTCACTGTTACTAGCCAGCCTCCGCCCAGTACCCTCCTGAGCCTTAGTCAGTAGCCAGCCTCCGCCCAGTACCCTGCCCTGAGCCTTAGTCACTGTTACTAGCCAGCCTCCGCCCAGTACCCTGCTCTGAGCCTTAGTCACTGTTACTAGCCAGCCTCCGCCCAGTACCCTGCCCTGAGCCTTAGTCACTGTTACTAGCCAGCCAGTACCCTGCCCGCCTTAGTCAGTTACTACTGAGCCCTGTTACTAGCCAGCCTCTGAGCCTTAGTCACTGTTACTAGCCAGCCTCCGCCCAGTACCCTGCCCTGAGCCTCTAGCCAGAGCCTCCGCCCAGTAGTCACTGTTACTAGCCAGCCTCCGCCCAGTACCCTGCTAGCCAGCCTGAGCCTTAGTCACTGTTACTAGCCAGCCTCCGCCCAGTACCCTGCCCACCTTCCTAATATTGAGTTGCACCCTCCCCCTTTTCCCTCAGAACAACCTTAACTCATCGGGTATGGACTCTACAAGATGTCAAATGTGTTCCACAGGGATGCTGGCCAATGTTGACTCCAATGCTTCCCACAGTTGTGTCAAGTTGGCTGGATTTCCTTTGGTTGGTGGACCATTCTTGATACACATAGGAAATGGTTGAGTGTGAAAAGCCCAGCAGCGTTGCAGTTCTTGACACAAACCAGTTGGTCTGGCACCTACCACCATACTCTGTTTAAAGGTAAAAGTTTTGTCTCGCCCATTCTACCTCTGAATGCCACACATATACAATCCATGTCTCAATTGTCGCAATGCTTAAAAATCCTTCTTTAACCTGTCTCCTCTTCATTGTCACTGATTGAAGTGGATTTAAAAGGTGACATCAATAAGAGATCATAGCTTTCTCCTGGATTCACCTGGTCAGTCTGTCATGTTAGAGCATGTTTTGTACACTCAGTGTATATAGTTTTGCCTCCCAAAAATAAGCATTTCCATACACATCTAAAAATGTATGAATTAAACATTGTAGAACAGTAATATTTTACACACATGAGAAATAATTTCTTATGCAAAAACATAAATGTACAAAATTGGTGGGTATCGCATTTTGGAAGTAAACTCTTGATATATTCCCCCACTTTCCCCTTGGCAGCAGGTGTCCAGGGTTTTCCTCAGTGTTCTATTCTGTGGTACTAGATATCACAGCATCACAGCCGAAGGGCTGCTGGAGAGAAATGGTGAAATAAATCCCAGTGCAATGAAGAATAGACTTCAGTACTTTTCACTGCCTTTTTTTGGTGGAGCTGTCCAAGCGAGCGCGGGTGTGTGCATGTCAAAAATATGGCTGATGTGTGTGTGTGTGTGTGTGTGTGTGTGTGTGTGTGTGTGTGTGTGTGTGTGTGTGTGTGTGTGTGTGTGTGTGTGTGTGTGTGTGTGTGTGTGTGTGTGTGTGTGTGTGTGTGTGTGTGTGTGTGTGTGTGTGTGTGTGTGCCTGTATGAAATACAGCTAGTGTGTGTATGCTGTCTGGGTCCCACAGAGAAGTTACAGGAGATTCATTTGTTTTTTTCTATCTCCAACAGACAGCCACAGTTCACTTGACCCAGACCAACCCAGCCTTACCCAGACCCAGCCTTATCTAGACCCAGCCTTATCCAGACCCAGCCTTATCTAGACCCAGCCTTATCTATACCCAGCCTTATCTAGACCCGGCCTTATCCAGACCCAGCCTTATCCAGACCCAGTATTACCCAGCCTGACCCAGACCCAGCCTTATCTAGACCCAGCCTTATCCAGACCCAGCCTTATCTAGACCCAGCCTTATCTATACCCAGCCTTATCTAGACCCGGCCTTATCCAGACCCAGCCTTATCCAGACCCAGTATTACCCAGCCTGACCCAGACCCAGCCTTATCCAGACCCAGCCTTATCCAGACCCAGCCTTATCCAGACCAAGTCTTACCCAGCCTTATCTAGACCCAGCCGTATCGAGACCCAACCTTATCCAGACCCAGTCTTATCCAGACCCAGTCTTACCCAGCCTTATCCAGACCCAGCCTTATCTAGACCCAGCCTTATCCAGACCCAGCCTTATCCAGACCCAGTCTTAACCAGCCTTATCCAGACCCAGTCTTACCCAGCCTTACCCAGTCCCAGCCTTATCCAGACCCAGCCTTATCCAAACCCAGTCTTACCCAGCCTTACCCAGAACCAGTCTTATCCAGACCCAGTCTTACCCAGCCTTACCCAGAACCAGTCTTATCCAGACGCAGTCTTACCCAGACCCAGCCTTATCCATACCCAGTCTTACCCGGCCTTACCCAGAACCAGTCTTATCCAGACCCAGCCTCATCCAGACCCAGTCTTACCCAGCATTACCCAGACCCAGTCTTATCCAGACCCAGTCTTATCCAGACCCAGTCTTATCCAGACCCAGTCTTACCCAGCCTTACCCAGAACCAGTCTTATCCAGACCCAGTCTTATCCAGACCCAGTCTTACCCAGACCCAGTCTTACCCAGCCTTACCCAGAACCAGTATTATCCAGACCCAGTCTTATCCAGACCCAGCCTTATCCAGACCCAGTCTTACCCAGCCTTACCCAGACCCAGTCTTATCCAGACCCAGTCTTATCCAGACCCAGTCTTACCCAGCCTTACCCAGACCCAGTCTTATCCAGACCCAGTCTTATCCAGACCCAGTCTTATCCAGACCCAGTTTTACCCAGCCTTACCCAGACCCAGTCTTATCCAGACCCAGTCTTATCCAGACCCAGTCTTACCCAGCCTTACCCAGAACCAGTCTTATCCAGACCCAGTCTTATCCAGACCCAGTCTTATCCAGCCTTACCCAGAACCAGTCTTACCCAGACCCAGTCTTACCCAGACCCAGTCTTACCCATCCTTATCCAGACCCAGTCTTATCCAGACCCAGCCTTATCCAGACCCAGTCTTACCCAGAACCAGTCTTATCCAGACCCAGTCTTACCCAGCCTTATCCAGAACCAGTCTTATCCAGACCCAGCCTTATCCAGACCCAGTCTTACCCAGAACCAGTCTTATCCAGACCCAGTCTTACCCAGCCTTATCCAGAACCAGTCTTACCCAGAACCAGTCTTATCCAGACCCAGTCTTACCCAGCCTTATCCAGACCCAGTCTTACCCAGAACCAGTCTTATCCAGACCCAGTCTTACCCAGCCTTATCCAGAACCAGTCTTATCCAGACCCAGCCTTATCCAGACCCAGTCTTACCCAGCCTTACCCAGAACCAGTCTTACCCAGACCCAGTCTTACCCAGCCGTTTCCTCCTAAGAAGCTGCACCTTTTTTTAAATTTTCCCCTAACATTACATAACCAAATCTGTAGCTCAGGCCCTGAAGCATGGATATGCATATTATTGGTACCATTTGTAAGGTAACACTTTGAAGTTTGTGGAAATGTGAAAGGAATGTAGGAGAATATAACAATATATCTGGTAAAAGATAATACAAAGACAAAAACAAATGCTCTTTTGTATTTCTTTTGTACCATCAACTTTGACATGCAAGAGAAAGGCCATAATGTATTTTTCCAGCCCAGGTGCAATTAATAACTTTTCATGTTCAAAATTGTGCACTCTCCTCAAACAATAGCATGGTATTCGTTCACTGTAATAGCTATTGTAAATTGGACACCGATCCCGAAGAAGTTATCTAGACCCAGTCTTACCCAGCCTTATCCAGAGCCAGTCTTACCGAGCCTTATCCAGACCCAGTTTTAGCCAGCCTTATCCAGACCCACCCTTCCCAGCCTAATCCAGAACCAGTCTTACCCAACCTTATCCAGAACTGGTCTTACCCATCCTTATCCAGACCCAGTCTTACCCAACCTTATCCAGACCCAGTTTTACCCATCCTTATCCAGACCCACCCTTCCCAGCCTAATCCAGAACCAGTCTTACCCAACCTTATCCAGAACTGGTCTTACCCATCCTTATCCAGACCCAGTCTTACCCAACCTTATCCAGACCCAGTTTTACCCAGCCTTATCCAGACCCAGTCTTACCCAACCTTATCCAGACCCAGTCTTACCCAACCTTATCCAGACCCAGCCTTATCCAACCTTATCCAGACCCAGTTTTACCCAGTCTTATCCAGACCCAGCCTTTCCCAGCCTAATCCAGACCGTTTTACCCAACCTTATCCAGACCCAGTTTTAACCATCCTTATCCAGACCCACCCTTCCCAGCCTAATCCAGACCCAGTCTTACCCAACTTTATCCAGAACCAGTTTTAACCATCCTTATCCAGACCCACCCTTCCCAGCCTAATCCAGACCCAGTCTTACCCAACTTTATCCAGACCCAGTTTTAACCATCCTTATCCAGACCCACCCTTCCCAGCCTAATCCAGACCCAGTCTTACCCAACCTTATCCAGAACCAGTTTTACCCTGTCTTATCCAGACCCAGCCTTTCCCAGCCTAATCCAGACCGTTTTACCCAACCTTATCCAGACCCAGTTTTAACCATCCTTATCCAGACCCACCCTTCCCAGCCTAATCCAGACCCAGTCTTACCCAGCCTTATCCAGAGCCATTCTTACCGAGCCTTATCCAGACCCAGTTTTAGCCAGCCTTATCCAGACCCACCCTTCCCAGCCTAATCCAGAACCAGTTTTACCCAACCTTATCCAGAACTGGTCTTACCCATCCTTATCCAGACCCAGTCTTACCCAACCTTATCCAGACCCAGCCTTATCCAACCTTATCCAGACCCAGTTTTACCCAGTCTTATCCAGACCCAGCCTTTCCCAGCCTAATCCAGACCGTTTTACCCAACCTTATCCAGACCCAGTTTTAACCATCCTTATCCAGACCCACCCTTCCCAGCCTAATCCAGACCCAGTCTTACCCAACTTTATCCAGAACCAGTTTTACCCTGTCTTATCCAGGCCCAGTGTTATCCAACCTTATCCAGACCCAGTTTTAACCATACTTATCCAGACCCAGTCTTACCCAGCCTTATCCAGACCCAGCCTTACCCAACCTTCACCAGACCCAGCCTTGCCCGGCCTTTTAGGCTGAAAATACTGCTGGCATCGCGTGCACCGGTTTAGGTTCCGTGTCATACTGACCCAGTCTTACCCAACCTTATCCAGAACCAGTTTTACCCAGCCTTATCCAGAGCCAGCCTTATCCAACCTTATCCAGACCCAGTTGTACCCAGTTTTATCCAGACCCAGCCTTTCCCAGCCTAATCCAGACCCAGTCTTATCCAATCAAGTTGCAGAAACATCTCAAGGGTGATCAATGGAAACAGGATGCACCTGAGCTTAATTTTGAGTCTCATAGCTAAAGATCTGAATACTTATGTTAATAAGGTATTTCTGTTTTTTATTTTTAATACATTTGCGAAAATTTCTAAAAACCTGTTTTCGCTTTGTCATTATGGGGTATTGTGTGTAGATTGACGAGGAAAACTATTAATTTCATGAATTTTACAATAAGGCTGTAACATAACAAAATGTGGAAAAAAGTGAAGGTGTTTGAAAACTTTCCAAATGTACTGTAAATAGACACACACACTGCCCTGCTCTGTACGTGGAGGTAAAGGATAGACATATCATCCCTCTCTACAGCCTTCTTCCCTCTCTCTATCCCTCTCTCTGCTGGCCTGGTCTGTGTATCGGTTTATCTGTTCATTCCCTCTCTCCCTCTCTCCTGCCTCAGAGATCTCTCCTCTTCTCCAGGAGGAGACACTTATCTTCCCATCACTGCTGAGTAATGGAATATGAAGGAACGAGAGGGGTGTGTGTGTGTGCTTGTTTGTGTGTGAGTGAGTGAGTGTGTGCGTTTGTGCCTGCGTGCTTGTTTGTGTGTGTGCCTGTAGGAGTGTGTGTGTGTGTGTGTGTGTGTGTGTGTGTGTGTGTGTGTGTGTGTGTGTGTGTGTGTGTGTGTGTGTGTGTGTGTGTGTGTGTGTGTGTGTGTGTGTGTGTGTGTGTGTGTGTGTGTGTGTGTGTGTGTGTGTGTGTGTGTGTGTGTGTGTGTGTGTGGATATGTTTGTGTGTGTTGAAGGGAAGTGAGTCATGGTGTGCTGTGAGCAATGAGAGGTCCTTTCTGCTGTGTGATTTATTCTGGCCTGTTCAGAAAGCTAACATATGTATCTGATCATCAGAGCCAATATTCAGGTAGGCAGGCAGGACTGGAGGAGAGATATGGACCAGCTCAGCTCTCCTCTACTAAAGGACAGAGCCAGGTTTTTCCCTGCACCACTTCACTAGCAAACACACACACACACAAGTGACCACATGGATGCATGCACACACACACACACACACACACACACACACACACACACACACACACACACACACACACACACACACACACACACACACACACACACACACACACACACACACACACACACACACACACACACACACACACACACACACACACACACAAGGTCAGGGCAAAACAGATTAAACTGAGCTCCTAAAACCATTTTGCTGACATTTGCTTTTATCCCACTGTTGTTCTATTCTGATGTTCTGTTGTTTTGATGTTCTGAAGTTCTGTTGTTCTGATGTTCTGTTGTTCTGATGTTCTGTTGTTCTGATGTTCTGTTGTTCTGATGTTCTGAAGTTCTGATGTTCTGATGTTCTGTTGTTCTGCTGTTCTGATGTTCTGTTGTTCTGTTGTTTTGATGTTCTGATGTTCTGTTGTTTTGATGTTCTGATGTTCTGATGTTCTGCTGTTCTGATGTTCTGTTGTTTTTGATGTTCTGAAGTTCTGTTGTTTTTGATGTTCTGAAGTTCTGTTGTTCTGTTGTTTTGAAGTTCTGTTGTTTTGATGTTCTGATGTTCTGATGTTTTGTTTATCCCTGCATTTTGTGTTGTCTATTGAGTGTCAGTTTGTATTAGGGGTCTGGTGTGGTGGATGGAGGGTTTACACTACATGGTCTGGGTGTGGTGGATGGAGGGTTTACACTACATGGTCTGGTGTGGTGGATGGAGGGTTTACACTACATGGTCTGGTGTGGTGGATGGAGGGTTTACACTACATGGTCTGGGTGAGGTGGATGGAGGGTTTACACTACATGATTTGGGTGTGGTGGATGGAGGGTTTACACTACATGGTCTGGTGTGGTGGATGGAGGGTTTACACTACATGGTCTGGGTGAGGTGGATGGAGGGTTTACACTACATGGTCTGGGTGTGGTGGATGGAGGGTTTACACTACATGGTCTGGGTGAGGTGGATGGAGGGTTTACACTACATGATTTGGGTGTGGTGGATGGAGGGTTTACACTACATGATTTGGGTGTGGTGGATGGAGGGTTTACACTACATGGTCTGGTGTGGTGGATGGAGGGTTTACACTACATGGTCTGGGTGAGGTGGATGGAGGGTTTACACTACATGGTTTGGGTGTGGTGGATGGAGGGTTTACACTACATGGTCTGGGTGAGGTGGATGGAGGGTTTACACTACATGATTTGGGTGTGGTGGATGGAGGGTTTACACTACATGGTCTGGGTGTGGTGGATGGAGGGTTTACACTACATGGTCTGGTGTGGTGGATGGAGGGTTTACACTACATGGTCTGGTGTGGCAGGCAGGCAGGCAGGCAGGCAGGCAGGCAGGCAGGCAGGCAGGCAGGCAGGCAGGCAGGCAGGCAGGCAGGCAGGCATAGACAGTGATATGCCTAGAATGCACATGGAGCGCCAAGCAGATGGAATTTGATGATTTTAAAACGGAAGAATACATCCTCTAACTAATAACAATGCACAGTGCGGAGAGAGCCACATCTCCTCCCAATATTAACACAGCTATGGTGACTGGCCCAGCCGTGTGTGTGTGTGTGTGTGTGTGTGTGTGTGTGTGTGTGTGTGTGTGTGTGTGTGTGTGTGTGTGTGTGTGTGTGTGTGTGTGTGTGTGTGTGTGTGTGTGTGTGTGTGTGTGTGTGTGTGTGTGTGTGTGTGTGTGTGTGTGTGTGTGTGTGTGTGTGTGTGTGTGTGTGTGTTGCATGCTGACTGTAGTGCTTAGCCTTCTCCCTAGTGGGTCACTATGCTGGATGGCCATAAATACAAAGACTTTAATTAACGGTTTAGGAGGACACACTATGTGTGTGTGTGTGTTTGCGTGTGTGTATGTTTGTGTGTTTGCGTGTGTGTGTGTGTGACATATTCAGATAAACACACGTTTGTGCAAGTGTTCCTGCTTGCCAGCCTGCATGCCTCTATGTACATATGCGTGCACATACGTGTGTGTGTGTCCTTTAGCATGTTTATGTTGCGTACATACAGTGGCTGGTGTAACAGGGTTCAACTGTGTGCCTGTCGCTACCTGACTGACATTCATCACCAGGGGAGACTTGAAGATACGGGCAGATAGATCATCCATAAAAACATTCAAAACAACTTCATTCAGGTAGACTGGAGTCTTGTAGAACTCACTACCTCTGTCAGGATGCAATCAGAATAACCTACAGGCGTGAAATAGAACCTTACAACGTCTCAATCAGGAACCAAATCTGTCTCAGAGTTGGAGATGAGGCTGGATGGAGGGATGGAAGGATGAGAAAACGAGTGTACAGTGCTGCTGCCACAGTGACTGCACACAGAGAGCACGGTGTTATAACAGTATTATAGTACTGGCTGTGTCCCAAATTGTACCCTATTCCCTATGTAGTGCATTTCTTTTGACCAAGGCCATAGGGTTCTGGTCAAACGGAGTGTACTATATAGGAAATACAGTGCCGTTTGGGACGTAGCTCTGGTGGGTATTTTCTCTCTGTTGGGTTCAGTGATTCCATGTTTTAGGAGAAGAACCTGTTCAAAATAGTTGAAGAGGCGACTCAAACTACCATAGTATTCAGAAAACATTCCAAACTACAAAGGTATTTACAACACTCAAACTACCATAGTATTCAGAAAACATGCCAAACTACAAAGGTATTTACAACACTCAAACTACCATAGTATTCAGAAAACATGCCAAACTACAAAGGTATTTACAATACTCAAACTACCATAGTATTCAGAAAACATGCCAAACTACAAAGGTATTTACAACATTCAAACTACCAAAGTATTCCAAACATGCCAAGTACACTAGCTTTGTGGTAGAGCACGACACTGCTGGGGACACCTATACAAAAAATGTACACATTCGCTGATATACTGTGTCACTAAATGGCTTGTTTTATATTATGTATCAGAGATCTAGTGTTTATTAATTAACATTACTATCAGGGTCTTCTGCCTTTCAGAGTTTTCTGTCCTGTCTCTGTCTGTCCTGTCTCTGTCCTGTCTGTCCTGTCCGTCCTGTCTGTCCTGTCTCTGTCCTGTCTGTCTTGTCTGTCCTGTCTCTGTCTCTGTCCCTGTCCTGTCTGTCCTGTCTGTCTTGTCTATCCTATCTCTATCCTGTCTGTCCTGTCTCTGTCTGTCCTGTCTCCGTCTCTGTCTGTCCTGTCTCTGTCTGTCCTGTCTATGTCTCTGTCTCTGTCTGTTCTGTCTGTCCTGTCTCTGTCTCTGTCGGTTCTCCCTCTGTCCTGTCTGTCCTGTCTGTTCTGTCTCTGTCTCTGTTTTGTCTGTCCTGTCTCTGTCCTGTCTGTCTCTGTCTGTTCTGTCTCTGTCTGTCCTGTCTCTGTCTGTTCTGTCCTGTTTATCCTGTCTCTGTCTCTGTCCTATCTGTCCTGTCTCTGTTCTGTCTGTTCTGTCTGTCCTGTCTCTGTCCTGCCTCTGTCTCTGTCTCTGTCCTGCCTCTGTCTCTGTCTCTGTCCTGCCTCTGCCTCTGTCTCTGTCTCTGTCTCTGTCTCTGTCCTGTCTCTGTCTCTGTCTCTGTCTCTGTCCTGCCTCTGTCTCTGTCCTGTCTCTGTCTCTGTCTCTGTCCTGCCTCTGTCTCTGTCTCTGTTCTGTCTGTTCTGTCTGTCCTATCTCTGTCCTGCCTCTGTCTCTGTCTCTGTCCTGCCTCTGTCTCTGTCTCTGTCCTGTCTGTCCTGTCTGTCCTGTCTGTCCTGTCTGTCCTGTCTGTCCTGTCTCTGTCCTGTCTGTCTTGTCTGTCCTATCTCTGTCCTGTCTGTCCTGTCTCTGTCTGTTCTGTCTGTCCTGTCTCTGTCCTGTCTGTCTTGTCTGTCCTATCTCTGTCTCTGTCTGTCCTGTCTATGTCTCTGTCTCTGTCTGTTCTGTCTCTGTCTGCCCTGTCTCTGTCTCTGTCGGTTCTGTCTCTGTCCTGTCTGTCCTGTCTCTGTCTCTGTCTCTGTCTCTGTCTCTGTCTCTGTCTCTGTCTCTGTCTCTGTCTCTGTCTCTGTATCTGTCCTGTCTGTCCTGTCTGTTCTGTCTCTGTCTCTGTTCTGTCTGTCCTGTCTCTGTCAATCTGTCTCTGTCTGTTCTGTCTCTGTCTCTGTTCTGTCTGTCCTGTCTCTGTCATGTCTGTCCTGTCTCTGTCAATCATGTCTCTGTCTGTTCTGTCTCTGTCCTGTCTGTCCTGTCTCTGTCTCTGTCCTGTCAGTCCTGTCTCTGTCAATCATGTCTCTGTCTGTCCTGTCTCTGTCATGTCTGTCCTGTCTGTCCTGTCTCTGTCCTGTCTGTCCTGTCTCTGTCTGTCCTGTCTGTCCTGTCTGTCTGTCTGTCTGTCCTGCCTCTGTCCTGTCTCTGTCTCTGTCTGTCTCTGTCTGTCCTGTCTGTCCTGTCTCTGTCTGTCCTGTCTCTGTCCTGTCTGTCCTGTCTCTGTCTGTCCTGTCTGTCTCTGTCTCTGTCTCTGTCTGTCTCTGGCTGTCTCTGTCTGTCCTGTCTGTCTCTGTCTCTGTCTGTTCTGTCTTTGTCTGTCCTTCTCTGTCTGTCCTGTCTGTCTGTCTGTCCCGTCTTTGTCTGTCTCAGCTGTTCTCTTGCCTCCAGCTAGCATCAGCATTATGTTAAAGAGATCAATGTTAATGTTCACCCCAAATCAACGTTTTTGTTCCGACCTCAGAAGTGGTCATGCTGCGTCTATATCCCACTCCATCTGTTGTCTAGAACACGCTGTAGGCTGGGAATGAGGAGAAATCTACAGGAGTCAACAGAAACCAGCCCTGTGAGAGTACCACTACTACCCCTTTAAAGGGACCTTTCACTCACAAATTGAACTTTGTCTAAGTTTTCATGGCCACTGTCTAATTTCCTGGCATTACTAGTTTAATTTTGTGCTCATCTTTTCCATTCATTTGAAGTGGAGACATATGGCTGAATGTACAAAACGATGTTGTGGGATGTGGATAGCATCTGACAATTTTTGATTTGAAAGTGCAATGTCCCTTTAAGCTCTACTAACAACAATGCCTCGCTACATTCATCACTCACACTGAGGATTTATGTTACGGCATTACCAAAATGAAATGGCTCACTCTCTTTTGAATAAAATAGTATTTTGGAATGAGACTTTCATTAGGAGCTAGGGCCAAATCCTCCCACTTAGCTTTGCTGCTGTCTCTGCCAGTAGATTGATTAGCAGCTAGTGAAGTAAACACCTGGGTTCAAACACTATTTGAAATATGTCATATACTTTTTCTTCAGCCTGTGTGCTCCAGGTGGGCGGTGTTTGTACTTGTGCCAATGTTCTATTGCTTCCATTGCGACAGGCCAACTCAATCAAGCTTAACTAGAGCATTTGAAGTTATTTCAAATTGTATTTGAACCCTGGTTTGGTAGCAATGCTAGCATCAGTATTCATTAGCAGCTAGCTGTTGATGCTAGGCTATCAGTATGCAGGCTGTGCCTCTGTAATGGCAGTATCGTAGCCCAGCAGCTTGTGGCCAGATGTCATAGCAGGCAATATTTCCTATTTCTTATTCACACAGAATACAAACTGCAGGTATTAGTGGTTATTTATGATGAGGGAGAGGGTGGGAGAGGGAGGAAGGAGAGGGAGGAACGTTCATTTGTGCTCCTCTGGCTGTTGTGTGGTTCTGCAGAGGTGATGGATGTTGCTGAGTGTTCTAGCAGGCTGGTGGAATGGTTCTGGCTACAGCAGAGTATTGCTAGTATATTATATTATAATATAGAATACTACACTTATGTTCTCTAAATACATTCTGGTCTTGTTTTCTATTTGAAAGTAAATAGCGTGAAGAACTGATACTTCATTAAACTCCTTTAAACTTTAAACAAATTATTGGCCATAAAATGCAGGAAAGCTGGATGAAACAAACACTGTGATTTCCTGATTATGGTATATGCTTTGCATTCAAACTGTAATAAAGGTATACAACTATATGAGTTGGACCAGTCTCTTTGATTTGAATAGTTAACCTTGAGAACTGTCTGCAGTGATTGAGTTGTGTAGATGAGTATTATCTCAGATATAAAACAGACGGCCAACAGTGGAACTGAGCCTGGTAGATCTGTTGATCTGAGGCTTTAATAATCATTATAATGTTTGATGATGTTTAACAAAGCATGAGCTGCAGTCAGTAAAATGTCTATTGTCAATAAATCAGTTCCTCCTGTCTGCATGCACATCCTCCAAACGTACTCTTGAAGAGCACACAGCACTTTACTGTACAGTACGTGCTACAGCACACCATGCATTATAGTGCTATCGATCCACTGTGTAATTTACAGTGTCTACTCAACGTGGTATTCACTGCCTACTGTCGTTGTTGCTGAATGATGTGTTGTTTAAGCCCAGAAGGTTCCTTAGGTCCTATAGATGAAGTCATCTAGAAGGTATTGATGGTTCCTATAAGTCCCGCTCCCTCTCCTCCCCTGCCCCTCCATTAGGGTGAGTCACAGCCAGCCACCGGGCCTTGATGGACAGATCATTACTCCTCAGTCCACTGGGCCTGCTAAGTGCAATGCATTTTTACAAGCTGGATAAAAAAAGAGGAAGAGGGGGATGAGGAGCCCCCTAACCCCCTAATCTCCTAACTCACTAGCCCCCTAGCTCCCTAAACCCCTGGCTCCCTAACCTCTTAACCACCTAGGCTCCTAATCCCTTAGCCTAACCCCCTACCCCCTAGGCTCCTAACCCCTTAATCCCCTAGCCCCTAACCCCCTAGCCCCTAACCCCTAGCCCCCTAGCTCCTAACCCCTTAGTCTACTAGCCCCAAACCCCCGATCCTCCTAAACCCTAGTCTCCTAACCCCTAGTCCCCTAGCCTCCTAAACCCCTAGCCCCCTAGCCTCCTAACCTCTTAGTCTCCTAACTCCCAAGCCCCCTAGCCTCCTAACTACCTAGCCCTATAGTCTCCTAACCCATTAGCCCTCTAAACCCTAGCCCCCTAACCCCTAGACCATAGCCTCCTAAGCCCTAAGCCCTACCCCCTAGCCCCCTAACCCCTTATACCCTAGCTCCCTAAGCCCCCTAGCCTCCTAAACATTTACCTAGCAGACCTATAGTCTACTAGCCTCCAAACCCAGCCTCCTTAGCCCTCATTAGCTCCCTAACCCCTAGCCCCCTAACAACCCCCTAGATCCTCCTAACCCCTAGCCTCTTAAAACCCTAGACCCTAACCACCTAGCCCCTTATCCCCTAGCCCCCTAGACTCATTATAACCCATTAGCCTAACCCCTAACCCCTAACCCCTAGCCTCCCAACCCCTAGCCCCTACAAGCCCCTAGCCTTAACCACTTTAAGTCATTTAGCATGCCCCTAGCTCTTAGTCTACTAGCCTCCAAACCCCCTAGCCTCCTAAGCCCTAGCCTCCTAATCCCTTAACCATTAGCTCCCTAACCCCCTAGCCCCTAACATCCTTACCCCTAGTCCACTAACCCCCTATCCTCCTAACCCCTAGCCTCTTAACCCCTTAACCACTAGCTCCCTAACCACTTAGCCCCCTAGCCTCCTTACCCCTAGCCCCCTAGACTCATAACCCCCTAGCCCCCTAGCCTCTTAACCCATTAGCCCTAACCCCTAGCCCCTAACCCCTAGCCCCCTAGCCTCCCAACCTCCTAGCCTCCTAACCACTTAGCCTCCAAAACCCCCCCTACCCTCCCTAAAGCCCCCCCCTTAGCCTCCTAACCGCTAGCCCCCTAACCCCCTAGCCCCCTACTTAGCACCCTAGCCTCCTTTAACCCCTTTATAGCCTCCTAACCCCTAGTCTACTAGCCTCCAAACCCCTAGCCCCCTAAAGCCCCCTAGCCTCCTAACCCCTAGCCCCTAACCCCCATTAGGCTCCTAACCCCTAGCCTCCTAACCCCAGGCTCCTAACCCCTAGCCTCCCCCCTAGCCTACCCCTAACCCCCTATCCTAGGCTCCTAACCCCTAGCCCCCCTAACCCCATAGCCCCCTAACCCCTAGCCCCCTAACCCCCTCCTAAGGCTCCTAACCCCTAGCCTCCTAACCCCTAGCCTACTAACCCCTATCCTCCTAACCCCTAGCCTCTTAACCCTTAACCACTAGCTCCCTAACCACTTAGCCCCCTAGCCTCCTTACCCCTAGCCCCCTAGACTCATAACCCCCTAGCCCCCTAGCCTCTTAACCCATTAGCCCTCTAACCCCTAGCCTCCTAACCCCCTAGCCCCCTAGCCTCCCAACCTCCTAGCCTCCTAACCACTTAGCCTCCAAACCCCCTAGCCTCCTAGCTCCCTAGCCTCCTAACCCCTAGCCCCCTAACCCCTTAGCCTCCTAACCGCTTAGCCCCCTAACCCTCTAGCCCCCTACATTAGCACCCTAACCTCCTTTTAACCTCCTTTATAGCACCCGAACCCCTAGGCTCCTAGCCCCTTATCCCCTAACCCCATAGCCCCCTAACCCCCTAGCCCCCTAGGCTCCTAACCCCTTAGCCCCCTAACCCCTAGCCCCCTAGGCTCCTAACCCCCTAGCCTAACCCCTGCTCCTAACCCCCTAGGCTCCTAACCCCCTAGCCTCCTAACCCCATAGCCCCCTAACCCCCTAGCCCCCTAGGCTCCTAACCCCTTAGCCCCCTAACCCCATAGCCCCCTAACCCCCTAGCCCCCTAACCCCCTAGCCCCCTAGGCTCCTAACCCCTAGCCCCTAACCCCCTAGGCCCTAACCCCCTAGCCTCCTAACCCCCTAGCCTCCTAACCCCTAGGCCCCTAATCCCCCTAGGCCTCCTAACCCCATAGCCCCCTAACCCCCTAGCCAACCCCCTAGCTCCTAACCCCTACCCCCTAGCCCCTAACCCCCTAGCCCCCTAGGCTCCTAACCCCATAGCCCCTAAAGGCTCCTAACCCCATAGCCCCCTAACCCCCCCCCTAACCCCTAGGCTCCTAACCCCTAACCCCCTCCTAACCCCATAGCCCCCCCTAAGCCCCCTAACCCTCCTAACCCCCTAGCCCCTAACCCCCTAGCCCCTAGGCTCCTAACCCCGTTGGCCCCTAACCCCATAGCCCCTAAAGGCTCCTAACCCCATAGCCCCTAACCCCTAACCTCCTAACCCCATAGCCCCTAGCCCCTAACCCCCTAACCCCGTAGCCCCCTAACCCCCTAGCCCCCTAACCCCTAGCCCCTTAGGCCCTAACCCCATAGCCCCCTAACCCCTCCTAACCCCTAACCCCCTAGGCTCCTAACCCCCCCCTAACCCCATAGCCCCCTAACCCCTAGCCCCCTAGGCTCCTAACCCCATAGCCCCCTAACCCCGTAGCCCCCTAACCCCCTAGCCCCCTAGCCTCCTAACCCCTTAGCCCCCTAACCCCTAGCCCCCTAGCCTCCTAACCCCCTAACCCCTAGCCCCCTAACCCCCTAGCCCCCTAGGCTCCTAACCCCGTAGCCCCCTAACCCCATAGCCCCCTAACCCCTAGCCCCTAGGCTCCTAACCCCTAGCCCCCTTAGCCCCCTAACCCCCTAGCCCCTAGCCTCCTAACCCCCTAGCCCCCTACCCCCCAAGCCCCTAGCCTCCTAACCCCTTAGCCTCCAACCCCTAGCCCCTATCTCCCTAGCCCCTATGCCCCTAGGCCCTCCAAAAGCCTCCCCCTAGCCTAACCTAGCTCCCTAACCCCCTAGCCCCCTAACATCCTCCTAGCCTACTAACCCCCTAGCCTCCTAACCCCTAGCCCCCTAACCCCCTAACCCCCCTAGCTCCTAACCCCTTAGCCCCCTAACTCCCCCTAGCCCCTAGGCTCCTAACCCCCATTAGCCCTCTAACTCCTAGCCCCCTAACCCCCTAGCCCCTAGCCTCCCAACCTCCTAGCTCCTAACCCTTAGCCCCAAAAGCCTCCTAGCTCCCTAACCCCTAGCCCCCTAACCCCTTAGCCTCCTAGCCCCTAACCCCCATTAGCCCCTAACCCCTTTTAACCTCTTAACCCCTAGGCTCCTAGCCCCTAACCCCATAGCCCCCTAACCCCCTAGCCCCCTAGGCTCCTAACCCCTTAGCCCCCTAACCCCCTAGCCCCCTAGGCTCCTAACCCCCCCCTAACCCCTAGGCTCCTAACCCCTAGCCTCCTAACCCCTAGCCCCTAACCCCATAGCCCCCTAACCCCCTAGCCCCCTAGGCTCCTAACCCCTTAGCCCCTAACCCCATAGCCCCCTAACCCCTAGCCCCCTAACCCCTAGCCCCCTAACCCCTAGCCTCCTAACCCCTAGGCCCTAACCCCTAGCCTCCTAACCCCCTAGCCCCTAACCCCATAGCCCCCTAATCCCCTAGCCCCTAGGCTCCTAACCCCATAGCCCCTAACCCCGTAGCCCCTAACCCCCTAGCCCCCTAACCCCATAGCCCCCTAACCCCTAGCCCCTAACCCTAGCCCCCTAGGCTCCTCACCCCATAGCCCCCTAACCCCTAGGCTCCTAACCCCATAGCCCCCTAACCCCGTAGCCCCCTAACCCCCTAGCCCCCTAACCCCCTAGCCCCCTAAACCCCCTAGCCCCCTAACCCCATAGCCCCTAACCCCTAGCCCCTAGGCTTAACCCCTAGCCCCTAACCCCGTAGCCCCCTACCCCCTAGCCCCCTAACCCCCTAGCCCCCTAGGCCCTAACCCCATAGCCCCCTAAACCCCTAACCCCTAGCCCCCTAGGCTCCTAACCCCTAGCCCCCTAACCCCCTAACCCCTAACCCCTAACCCCTAGCCCCCTAACCCCCCCTAACCCCGTAGCCCCCTAACTCCCTAGCCCCCTAACCCCTAGCCCCTAACCCCTAGCCCCTAGCCCCCTAACCCCTAGCCCCCTAGGCCCCTAACCCCCTAACCCCTAGTCCCCTAACCCCCTAGCCCCTAGGCTCCTAACCCCTTAAACTCCCCATCAACATCCGTCAGTTTAAACTACAGATATCAGGTTGTTTGTATGGGCTGCGTCTCAATCCACCACATCCGTTTTGCTCTACGAACAGTAGAGTGTCACTGTACCCCTTCTGAAGTCAGTAACGTTGATGTGTCTATGAACTCCACTAGTGTCACTGTACCCCTTCTGAAGTCAGTAACGTTGATGTGCCTATGAACTCCACTAGTGTCACTGTACCCCTTCTGAAGTCAGTAACGTTGATGTGTCTATGAACTCCACTAGTGTCACTGTACCCCTTCTGAAGTCAGTAACGTTGATGTGTCTATGAACTCCACTAGTGTCACTGTACCCCTTCTGAAGTCAGTAACGTTGATGTGCCTATGAACTCCACTAGTGTCACTGTACCCCTTCTGAAGTCAGTAACGTTGATGTGCCTATGAACTCCACTAGTGTCACTGTACCCCTTCTGAAGTCAGTAACGTTGATGTGCCTATGAACTCCACTAGTGTCACTGTACCCCTTCTGAAGTCAGTAACGTTGATGTGCCTATGAACTCCACTAGTGTCACTGTACCCCTTCTGAAGTCGGTAACGTTGATGAGTCTATGAACTCCACTAGTGTCACTGTACCCCTTCTGAAGTCAGTAACGTTGATGTGTCTATGAACTCCACTAGTGTCACTGTACCCCTTCTGAAGTCAGTAACGTTGATGTGTCTACGAACAGTAGTGTCACTGTACCCCTTCTGAAGTCAGTAACGTTGATGTGCCTATGAACTCCACTAGTGTCACTGTACCCCTTCTGAAGTCAGTAACGTTGATGTGTCTACGAACAGTAGAGTGTCACTGTACCCCTTCTGAAGTCAGTAACGTTGATGTGTCTACGAACAGTAGAGTGTCACTGTACCCCTTCTGAAGTCAGTAACGTTGATGTGTCTACGAACAGTAGAGTGTCACTGTACCCCTTCTGAAGTCAGTAACGTTGATGTGCCTATGAACTCCACTAGTGTCACTGTACCCCTTCTGAAGTCAGTAACGTTGATGTGCCTATGAACTCCACTAGTGTCACTGTACCCCTTCTGAAGTCGGTAACGTTGATGTGTCTATGAACTCCACTAGTGTCACTGTACCCCTTCTGAAGTCAGTAACGTTGATGTGTCTATGAACTCCACTAGTGTCACTGTACCCCTTCTGAAGTCAGTAACGTTGATGTGCCTATGAACTCCACTAGTGTCACTGTACCCCTTCTGAAGTCGGTAACGTTGATGTGTCTATGAACTCCACTAGTGTCACTGTACCCCTTCTGAAGTCAGTAACGTTGATGTGTCTATGAACTCCACTAGTGTCACTGTACCCCTTCTGAAGTCAGTAACGTTGATGTGCCTATGAACTCCACTAGTGTCACTGTACCCCTTCTGAAGTCAGTAACGTTGATGTGTCTATGAACTCCACTAGTGTCACTGTACCCCTTCTGAAGTCAGTAACGTTGATGTGTCTATGAACTCCACTAGTGTCACTGTACCCCTTCTGAAGTCAGTAACGTTGATGTGCCTATGAACTCCACTAGTGTCACTGTACCCCTTCTGAAGTCAGTAACGTTGATGTGCCTATGAACTCCACTAGTGTCACTGTACCCCTTCTGAAGTCAGTAACGTTGATGTGCCTATGAACTCCACTAGTGTCACTGTACCCCTTCTGAAGTCAGTAACGTTGATGTGCCTATGAACTCCACTAGTGTCACTGTACCCCTTCTGAAGTCGGTAACGTTGATGAGTCTATGAACTCCACTAGTGTCACTGTACCCCTTCTGAAGTCAGTAACGTTGATGTGTCTATGAACTCCACTAGTGTCACTGTACCCCTTCTGAAGTCAGTAACGTTGATGTGTCTACGAACAGTAGTGTCACTGTACCCCTTCTGAAGTCAGTAACGTTGATGTGCCTATGAACTCCACTAGTGTCACTGTACCCCTTCTGAAGTCAGTAACGTTGATGTGTCTACGAACAGTAGAGTGTCACTGTACCCCTTCTGAAGTCAGTAACGTTGATGTGTCTACGAACAGTAGAGTGTCACTGTACCCCTTCTGAAGTCAGTAACGTTGATGTGTCTACGAACAGTAGAGTGTCACTGTACCCCTTCTGAAGTCAGTAACGTTGATGTGTCTACGAACAGTAGAGTGTCACTGTACCCCTTCTGAAGTCAGTAACGTTGATGTGTCTACGAACAGTAGAGTGTCACTGTACCCCTTCTGAAGTCAGTAACGTTGATGTGCCTATGAACTCCACTAGTGTCACTGTACCCCTTCTGAAGTCAGTAACGTTGATGTGCCTATGAACTCCACTAGTGTCACTGTACCCCTTCTGAAGTCGGTAACGTTGATGTGTCTATGAACTCCACTAGTGTCACTGTACCCCTTCTGAAGTCAGTAACGTTGATGTGTCTATGAACTCCACTAGTGTCACTGTACCCCTTCTGAAGTCAGTAACGTTGATGTGCCTATGAACTCCACTAGTGTCACTGTACCCCTTCTGAAGTCGGTAACGTTGATGTGTCTATGAACTCCACTAGTGTCACTGTACCCCTTCTGAAGTCAGTAACGTTGATGTGTCTATGAACTCCACTATTGTCACTGTACCCCTTCTGAAGTCAGTAATGTTGATGTGTCTATGAACTCCACTAGTGTCACTGTACCCCTTCTGAAGTCGGTAACGTTGATGTGCCTATGAACTCCACTAGTGTCACTGTACCCCTTCCGAAGTCAGTAACGTTGATGTGCCTATGAACTCCACTAGTGTCACTGTACCCCTTCTGAAGTCAGTAACGTTGATGTGTCTATGAACTCCACTAGTGTCACTGTACCCCTTCTGAAGTCGGTAACGTTGATGTGTCTATGAACTCCACTAGTGTCACTGTACCCCTTCTGAAGTCGGTAACGTTGATGTGTCTATGAACTCCACTAGTGTCACTGTACCCCTTCTGAAGTCGGTAACGTTGATGTGTCTATGAACTCCACTAGTGTCACTGTACCCCTTCTGAAGTCAGTAACGTTGATGTGCCTATGAACTCCACTAGTGTCACTGTACCCCTTCTGAAGTCAGTAACGTTGATGTGTCTATGAACTCCACTAGTGTCACTGTACCCCTTCTGAAGTCGGTAACGTTGATGTGCCTATGAACTCCACTAGTGTCACTGTACCCCTTCTGAAGTCAGTAACGTTGAGGTGTCTATGAACTCCACTAGTGTCACTGTACCCCTTCTGAAGTCAGTAACGTTGATGTGCCTATGAACTCCACTAGTGTCACTGTACCCCTTCTGAAGTCAGTAATGTTGATGTGTCTATGAACTCCACTAGTGTCACTGTACCCCTTCTGAAGTCAGTAACGTTGATGTGCCTATGAACTCCACTAGTGTCACTGTACCCCTTCTGAAGTCAGTAACGTTGATGTGCCAACGTCTGTCTGTAGCGTCCGAACAGTTTGAGCTACAAGCTATTACTATGGACCCCACTATGGACAGGGGAGTCTGTCACAAATACAATGGTGTTCTCCGGTTTTGCTCTGCAACCCTCTGGGACTGGGACTCGTCTGAAGGTAACCAACCCATACAAACAAATGGAAATATGGAGGCCAACACAAAAACCAAACTATTTCCTGAGCTTTCTTACAGCTCCTACATATAGGACGGACACTTGAAAACCTTATTCCTTATTTATTTTTGGTATTTTTTGTCATTAATGTGTTATTCAATGCATTTCTATGGGCTGTAGTAGTAAAGGCCAAATTCTATATTTTATCAAATAATGTTTTAATGAGACTTTTAGAAACGTAGAGAACACAATTCTGTTGAATGCATTCAGTTGTGCAAATTACTAGGTTCCCTGCTCTCCTCCCTTACTCTCTTCTCCTCTCCTCTCAGTGAAAAATATTAACAGGGGTCCTCTCATTTGTCTCCTGGTTGGTTGGCTGTGTGATGCGGCCACTCGGACAGAGAGAGTAAAACATCACAGATCACAACCTGGAGAGAAGAGTAGGAGAGGCTTGGCAGTGTTATCTCTCTCTTTCTCTCTCTCTCTCTCTCTCTCTCTCTCTCTCTCTCTCTCTCTCTCTCTCTCTCTCTCTCTCTCTCTCTCTCTCTCTCTCTCTCTCTCTGTCTCTCTCTCTCTGTCACTCTCTCCTCCCCCTCTCTTTTCATCTCTCTCCATCTTGTTCTTTCTCCATCGCTCACTCTCTCTCTCTCTCTCTCCTACCCCCTCTCTCTGGTTTCTGCCAGAGCAGCCAGATTGCCCTTCAGTTCAGGTAATGAACCCACTCTATCACAGGCCTGTAACACCATTCCCTTCGGCTCATTCCTGTTCCCCTTTCATTCCCATCTCACTCGCCACCAGCTCTCCGGCTTTCCTCGCCCCCAGCTCTCCAGCTCTCCAGTTCTCCTCGCCCCCAGCTCTCCAGCTCTCCAGCTCTCCTCGCCCCCAGCTCTACAGCTCTCCAGTTCTCCTCGCCCCCAGCTCTCCAGCTCTCCAGTTCTCCTCGCCCCCAGCTCTCCAGCTCTCCAGCTCTCCAGCTCTCCAGCTCTCCTCGCCCCCAGCTCTCCAGCTCTCCAGTTATCCTCGCCCCCAGCTCTCCAGCTCTCCAGTTCTCCTCACCCCCAGCTCTCCAGCTCTCCAATTCTCCAGTTCTCCTCGCCCCCAGCTCACCAGCTCTCCAGCTCTCCTCGCCCCAAGCTCTCCAGCTCTCCTCACCCCCAGCTCTCCAGCTCTCCTCACCCCCAGCTCTCCAGCTCTCCTCGCCCCAAGCTCTCCAGCTCTCCTCGTCCCCAGCTCTCCAGCTCTCCTCACCCCCAGCTCTCAGCTCTCCTCGCCCCAAGCTCTCCAGCTCTCCTCGCCCCCAGCTCTCCAGCTCTCCTCACCCCCATCTCTCCAGCTCTCCTCGCCCCAAGCTCTCCAGCTCTCCTCGCCCCAAGCTCTCCAGCTCTCCTCTCCCCCAGCTCTCCAGCTCTCCTCACCCCCAGCTCTCCAGCTCTCCTCGCCCCCAGCTCTCCAGCTCTCCAGTTCTCCTCGCCCCCAAATCTCCAGCTCTCCTCGCTCCCAGCTCTCCAGCTCTCCTCGCCTCCAGCTCTCCAGCTCTCCTCGCCCCCAAGCTCTCCAGCTCTCCAGCTCTCCTCGCCTCCAGCTCTCCAGCTCTCCTCGTCCCCAGCTCTCCAGCTCTCCTCACCCCCAGCTCTCCAGCTCTCCTTGCCCCAAGCTCTCCAGCTCTCCTCGCCCCCAGCTCTCCAGCTCTCCTCACCCCGATCTCTCCAGCTCTCCTCGCCCCAAGCTCTCCAGCTCTCCTCGCCCCAAGCTCTCCAGCTCTCCTCACCCCCAGCTCTCCAGCTCTCCTCACCCCCAGCTCTCCAGCTCTCCTCGCCCCCAGCTCTCCAGCTCTCCAGTTCTCCTCGCCCCCAAATCTCCAGCTCTCCTCGCTCCCAGCTCTCCAGCTCTCCTCGCCTCCAGCTCTCCAGCTCTCCAGTTCTACTCGCCTCACAAGTCAATTATTACAAGACAACGGAATGAGAGCCTGTTTTAGTGACGTTGTTGTAAATGGACATTGTTTCATCTCCCTTTGAACTGTGTGTTTGAAAACAGTTTATGTTGCTTTTTCTGGTCCACCCTTAAGAATAACTTAGAGAATGGGAGGTTGGTCCAAGTTAACAGCTCTGTAACTGGAATGTAAGTTCCTGTGACTTTTAGCCAGAGGCCCCTTTAGTTTCAACTCTGCACCGGTGCAGAGAGCAGACTTCAGCTAAGCATTATTTATGTTGCAGATGGTTTGTTGTTTATTATGAAGGGGAGTTTTTGATGGACACACACACACACACACCAGGGGGGTTATAGAAAGGGGCTTTCACAGCGTATGTTCACTACAGGCTTCACTGATCCTCAGGCTCTATCTTAGTGACACACACACACATGCACAAAGAGAGAGATCTGGGGGAGAAAGAGGGTGAGGCAGAGAGGAGAGATGTAGAGGGGGAGACAGAGAGGAGAGTTGTAGTGGGGGAGACAGAGATGAGAGTTGTAGTGGGGGAGACAGAGAGGAGAGGTGTAGAGGGGGAGACAGAGAGGAGAGGTGTAGAGGGGGGAGACAGAGGAGAGGTGTAGAGGGGGAGACTGAGAGAAGAGGTGTAGAGGGGGAGACAGAGAGGAGAGGTGTAGAGGGGGAGACAGAGAGGAGAGGTGTAGGGGGAGACAGAGAGGAGAGGTGTGAGAGGGGGAGACAGAGAGGAGAGGTGTAGAGGGGGAGACAGAGAGGAGAGGTGTAGAGGGTGAGACAGAGAGGAGAGGTGTAGAGGGGGAGACAGAGAGGAGAGGTGTAGAGGGGGAGACAGAGAGGAGAGGTGTAGAGGGGGAGACAGAGAGGAGAGGTGTAGAGGGGGAGACAGAGAGGAGAGGTGTAGTGGGGGAGACAGAGAGGAGAGGTGTAGTGGGGAGACAGAGAGGAGAGGTGTAGAGGGGGAGACTGAGAGGAGATGTGTAGAGGGGAGACAGAGAGGAGAGGTGTAGAGGGGGAGACAGAGAGGAGAGGTGTAGAGGGGGAGACAGAGAGGAGAGGTGTAGAGGGGGAGACAGAGAGGAGAGTTGTAGTGGGGGAGACAGAGAGGAGAGGTGTAGAGGGGGAGACAGAGAGGAGAGGTGTAGAGGGGGAGACTGAGAGAAGAGGTGTAGAGGGGGAGACAGAGAGGAGAGGTGTAGAGGGGGAGACAGAGAGGAGAGGTGTAGAGGGGGAGACAGAGAGGAGAGTTGTAGAGGGGGAGACAGAGAGGAGAGGTGTAGAGGGGAGACAGAGAGGAAAGGTGTAGAGGGGGAGACAGAGAGAAGAGTTGTAGTGGGGGAGACAGATGTATCGGCTGTAGGAAGGAGTGGAGGACCAAAGCGCAGCGTGGTACGTGTTCATGAGTTTTTAACAGCACTGAACACTGAAATACAAAACAACAACGTGAATAAACAAAAAAACGAAACGGTCCTGTAAGGTGCAGAAAACACTAAACAGAAAATAACTACCCACAAAAACCCTGTGGGGAAAAGCTACCTAAGTATGGTTCTCAATCAGAGACAACGATCGACAGCTGTCCCTGATTGAGAACCATACCCGGCCAAAACAAAGAAATACGAACACATAGAAAAAGAACATAGAATGCCCACCCAAATCACACCCTGACCAACCCAAAAATAGAGATATAAAAAGCTCTCTACGGTCAGGGGAGACAGAGAGGAGAGTTGTAGAGGGGGAGACAGAGAGGAGAGGTGTAGAGGGGGAGACGTTGTTTAATTGGCGTACCGACAGCAGACAGATTGTAGTTTGTGATGTGTGTGTATGTGTGTGTGTGCCGTGTGCTTGTGGAATCATTGGAGGAGGCTGGGAACAGATGGCATCCAACAACGAAATATTCCCACTGTGATCGGAATGGTTGAGACGGAATGGTTATGGAATGTGTCACAGAGTGGTTGGTAATGGCTGGCAGGGTTGGAAATGGTAGGGAGTGAAAGGAAATTATTAGGAATGGTTGATTGTGTTTTGAGTACCTGGTTCCTCTTCAATCTCTCCTCTCTTGCTCTCCTCCTCATCTTCTGCTGTTTCCTACAGAGTAGAGATAGACTAACTAATTATGAATCCAGTTATTGTGTCCTGCTATGTCCTTGCACTGCTATTGCTGGTGTATCAGGACTCTGATGCTTGCTTCTGCAGTTACTCTACATTAGTCAATCATTTACCAGATCTTAACTGTACCATATTAGATCAAGAGGGGAGGTAATCACAGTAATGCAATGATGTAACATAATAAGATACTTATTATTATTATGTGTAGGAAATGGGTCAGCCTGGTTGCTTCAAAGACGTTCAGGAGGTTGATGAACTCTGATTGGGAAACATTTTGACTGTAGATTCCAGAAAGAAACAATCTGACTGTAGATTCGACAACATAGAGAAGAACATAGAGAAGAAACATTCCATAATGTATTTTAAAACATAAAGAAACATTCCATACTGTTGATTCTACAACATAGAGAAGAAACATTCTATACTGTATTCTAGAACACAGAGAAGACACATTCCAAACTGTATTCTAGAACATAGAGAAGAAGCATACATACTGTATTCTAGAACATAGAGAAGAAACATACATACTGTAGATGTTGCAACATAGAGAAGAAATATTCCATACTGTATTCTAGAGCATAGAGCAGAAACATTCCTTAATGTATTCTAGAGCATAGAGAAGAAACATTCCATGCTGTAGATTCTACAACATAGAGAAGAAACATACATACTGTAGATGTTGCAACATAGAGAAGAAATATTCCATACCTTATTCCATAACACAGAGAAGAAACATGCCATACTGTATTCTAGAACATAGAGAAGAAACATACATACTGTAGATGTTGCAACATAGAGAAGAAATATTGCATACTGTATTCTAGAACATAGAGAAGAAACATTCCATGCTGTATTCTAGAGCATAGAGAAGAAACATTCCAAACTGTGTTCTGGAGCATTGATAAGAAACATTCCATGCTGTAGATTCTACAACATAGAGAAGAAATATTCCAAACCTTATTCCATAACACCGAGAAGAAACATGCCATACTGTATTCTAGAACGTAGAGAAGAAACATTCCATGCTGTATTCTAGAGCATAGAGAAGAAACATTCCATGCTGTATTCTAGAGCATAGAGAAGAAACATTCCAAACTGTGTCCTAGAGCATAGATAAGAAACATTCCATGCTGTATTCTAGAACATAGAGAAGAAACAATCCATGCTGTATTATAGAGCATAGAGAAGAAACATTCCATACTGTAGATTCTACAACATAGAGAAGAAACATACATACTGTAGATGTTGCAACATAGAGAAGAAATATTCCATACCTTATTCCATAACACCGAGAAGAAACATGCCATACTGTATTCTAGAACATAGAGAAGAAACATTCCATGCTGTATTCTAGAGCATAGAGAAGAAACATTCCAAACTGTGTTCTAGAGCATAGATAAGAAACATTCCATGCTGTATTCTAGAACATAGAGAAGAAACATTCCACACTGTATTTTAGAACATAGAGAAGAAACATTCCATAATGTATTCTAGAGCATAGAGAAGAAACATTCCATGCTGTATTCTAGAACATAGAGAATAAACATTCCACACTGTATTTTAGAACATAGAGAAGAAACATTCCATAATGTATTCTAGAGCAAAGAGAAGAAACATTCCATACTGTATTCTAGAGCATAGAGAAGAAACATTCCATACTGTATTATAGAGCATGGAGAAGAAACATTCCATACTGTAGATTCTATAACATGGAGAATAAATATTCCATAATCTATTCTAGAACATAGAGAAGAAACATTCCATACTGTAGATTCTACAACATAGAGAAGAAACATTCCATACTGTAGATTCTACAACATAGAGAAGAAACATACATACTGTAGATGTTGCAACATAGAGAAGAAATATTCCATACTGTATTCTAGAACATAGAGACGAAACATTCCATAATGTATTCTAGAACATAGAGAAGAAACATTCCACACTGTACTCTAGAACATAGAGTAGAAACATTCCATACTGTACTCTAGAACATAGAGAATAGACATTCCATGTTGTAGATTCTACAACATAGAGAAGAAACTATCCATACTTTATTCCATAACACAGTGAAGAAACATGTCATGCTGTATTCTAGATCATAGAGAAGAAACATTCCAAACTGTATTCTAGAACATAGAGAATAAACATTCCAAACTGTATTATAGAACATAGAGAATAAACATTCCATGTTGTAGAATCTACAACATGGAAAGTTTATTCTCTATGTTCTAGAGTACAGTATGGAATGTTTCTACTCTATAGAGAAGAAACTATCCATACTGTATTCTAGAACACAGAGAAGACACATTCCAGACTGTATTATAGAATATAGAGAAGAATCATTCCATACCGTAGATTCTACAACATAGAGAAGAAACATCCCATACTGTAGATGTTGCAATATAGTGAAATAATGTTCCATACCTTATTCCATAACACAGAGAAGAAACATGTCATACTGTATTCCATAACACAGAGAAGAACCATGTCATACTGTATTCTATAACACAGAGAAGAAACATGTCATACTGTATTCTATAACACAGAGAAGAAACATGTCATACTGTATTCCATAACACAGAGAAGAAACATGTCATACTGTATTCCATAACACAGAGAAGAAACATGTCATACTGTATTCTATAACACAGAGAAGAAACATGTCATACTGTATTCTATAACACAGAGAAGAAACATGTCATACTGTATTCTAGAACACAGAGAAGAAACATGTCATACTGTATTCCATAACACAGAGAAGAACCATGTCATACTGTATTCTATAACACAGAGAAGAAACATGTCATACTGTATTCCATAACACAGAGAAGAAACATGTCGTACTGTATTCTATAACACAGAGAATAAACATGTCATGCTGTATTCTAGATCATAGAGAATAAACATTCCAAACTGTATTCTAGAACATAGAGAACATTCCATACTGTATTCTAGAACATAGAGAAGAAACATTCCATACTGTTGATTCTACAACAAAGAGTAGAAACATTCCATACTGTATTCTAGAACATAGAGAAGAAACATTCCATACTGTATTCTAGAACATAGAGAACATTCCATGCTGTATTCTAGAACATAGAGAAGAAACATGTCATGCTGTATTCTAGATCATAGAGAAGAAACATTCCATACTGTATTCTAGAACATAGAGAACATTCCATGCTGTATTCTAGAACATAGAGAAGAAACATGTCATGCTGTATTCTAGATCATAGAGAAGAAACATTCCATAATGTATTCTAGAACATAGAGAAGAAACATTTCATACTGTTGATTCTACAACAAAGAGTAGAAATAATAATAATATATGCCATCCAAACTGTGTTCTAGAACATAGAGAACATTCCATACTGTATTCTAGAACATAGAGAACATTCCATACTGTATTCTAGAGTTCTAAATTGAGCAGCTGCTGAAAAATGAGCTCCTGTATATATTGAGATTTAAATGGTTTTTTAGAGTGAAGTACATCGAAAAAATCAAGAGAAAACTGCAAGACTCAATATAAGACAAAACAAGGAACAAACCAAAAAAGACAGGCTTTTGAAAAATTAACTATTTTTCATAAAATTGTAGTTATCTTAGCTAGCTGAATTGCTAGCAGAATTGTTTACTTGTTGCTAAGCAGTTGCTAGGGACTCTCCTGGAAGAAGCTAGCTAGCTTACAAAGAATAACAACAAAAAATATCTAGTTAACAGAAGAAAGGAAGACAAAATAAGGACAAAAGAAGGACAGAAGAAAAAGGAAAAGAAAGAGGACAACAAAGTGAAACAGTCAGCACTTCTATTGCAACTTCGTATTTCGTCGTCCTAACGTAGTCTACACTGCTATCTGCCCAGCAGCTAGCCAGCTAGCATACGTCCACCGTCTACCGAATAGCAGCACTATAGAAACTATTACACTCAACTGAACGACTTGATTAGTGTAGTGTTAGCTAGCTACATAGTTGTCTTTGCTGTCTTCGTATCCAAGATAATTGTGTAGTTTAGAGCGTGTAGTCTTAGAGTGATTATCTTAATTTACCGAGGTTAGCTAGCCAGCTATTTGTCGTCCTTAACGTAGGAGACACTGCTAGCTAGCCAACAGCTAGCCAACGTCTACTGAATAGAACTTCCGCACTCAACAACCCGGTCGCATTCCGCTTCGCTCCACAGGTAGTATCACATTTTTCATTTCATTTCATTACAGCACAACGGTTTGATTTGTTTGATCGTAGCTAGCTACATAGCTAGCTACATAGCCGTCTGTGTATCAAAGATAATTGTGTAGTCTAGAGCGATTTTCTAGGTTAGCTAGCCAGCTATTGTCGTTCTTTTAACGCAACGTAACGTAATCAACACTGCTAGCTAGCCAGCTAGCCCCCGAATAGCAGCACTGTAGAAACTATTACACTCAACGGAACGACTTGATTAGTGTAGTGTCAACAACTCAGCCACTGCCAGCTAGCCTACAAAGTCAACAACGCAGCCACTGCCAGCTAGCCTACTTCAGCAGTACTGTATCATTTGAATCATTTTAGTCAATAAGATTCTTGCTACGTAAGCTTAACTTTCTGAACATTCGAGACGTGTAGTCCACTTGTTATTCCAATCTCCTTGCATTAGCGTAGCCTCTTCTGTAGCCTGTCAACTATGTGTCTGTCTATCCCTGTTCTCTCCTCTCTGCACAGACCATACAAACACTCCACACCGCGTGGCCGCTGCCACCCTAATCTGGTGGTCCCAGCGCGCACGACCCACGTGGAGTTCCAGGTCTCCGGTAGCCTCTGGAACTGCCGATCTGCAGCCAACAAGGCAGAGTTCATCTCAGCCTATGCCTCCCTCCAGTCCCTCGACTTCTTGGCACTGACAGAAACATGGATCACCACAGATAACACTGCTACTCCTACTGCTCTCTCTTCGTCCGCCCACGTGTTCTCGCACACCCCGAGAGCTTCTGGTCAGCGGGGTGGTGGCATCGGGATCCTTATCTCTCCCAAGTGGTCATTCTCTCTTTCTCCTCTTACCCATCTGTCTATCGCCTCCTTTGAATTTCATGCTGTCACAGTTACCAGCCCTTTCAAGCTTAACATCCTTATCATTTATCGCCCTCCAGGTCCCCTCGGAGAGTTCATCAATGAGCTTGATGCCTTCATAAGCTCCTTTCCTGAGGACGGCTCACCTCTCACAGTTCTGGGCGACTTTAACCTCCCCACGTCTACCTTTGACTCATTCCTCTCTGCCTCCTTCTTTCCACTCCTCTCCTCTTTTGACCTCACCCTCTCACCTTCCCCCCCTACTCACAAGGCAGGCAATACGCTCGACCTCATCTTTACTAGATGCTGTTTTTCCACTAACCTCATTGCAACTCCCCTCCAAGTCTCCGACCACTACCTTGTATCCTTTTCCCTCTCGCTCTCATCCAACACTTCCCACACTGCCCCTACTCGGATGGTATCGCGCCGTCCCAACCTTCGCTCTCTCTCCCCCGCTACTCTCTCCTCTTCCATCCTATCATCTCTTCCCTCTGCTCAAACCTTCTCCAACCTATCTCCTGATTCTGCCTCCTCAACCCTCCTCTCCTCCCTTTCTGCATCCTTTGACTCTGTATGTCCCCTATCTTCCAGGCCAGCTCGGTCCTCCCCTCCCGCTCCGTGGCTTGACGACTCATTGCGAGCTCACAGAACAGGGCTCCGGGCAGCCGAGCGGAAATGGAGGAAAACTCGCCTCCCTGCGGACCTGGCATCCTTTCACTCCCTCCTCTCTACATTTTCCTCCTCTGTCTCTGCTGCTAAAGCCACTTTCTACCACTCTAAATTCCAAGCATCTGCCTCTAACCCTAGGAAGCTCTTTGCCACCTTCTCCTCCCTCCTGAATCCTCCTCCCCCTCCCCCTCCTCCCTCTCTGCAGATGACTTCGTCAACCATTTTGAAAAGAAGGTCGACGACATCCGATCCTCGTTTGCTAAGTCAAACGACACCGCTGGTTCTGCTCACACTGCCCTACCCTGTGCTATGACCTCTTTCTCCCCTCTCTCTCCAGATGAAATCTCGCGTCTTGTGACGGCCGGCCGCCCAACAACCTGCCCGCTCGACCCTATCCCCTCCTCTCTTCTCCAGACCATTTCCGGAGACCTTCTCCCTTACCTCACCTCGCTCATCAACTTATCCCTGACCGCTGGCTACGTCCCTTCCGTCTTCAAGAGAGCGAGAGTTGCACCCCTTCTGAAAAAACCTACACTCGATCCCTCCGATGTCAACAACTACAGACCAGTATCCCTTCTTTCTTTTCTCTCCAAAACTCTTGAACGTGCCGTCCTTGGTCAGCTCTCCCGCTATCTCTCTCAGAATGACCTTCTTGATCCAAATCAGTCAGGTTTCAAGACTAGTCATTCAACTGAGACTGCTCTTCTCTGTATCACGGAGGCGCTCCGCACCGCTAAAGCTAACTCTCTCCTCTGCTCTCATCCTTCTAGACCTATCGGCTGCCTTCGATACTGTGAACCATCAGATCCTCCTCTCCACCCTCTCCGAGTTGGGCATCTCCGGCGCGGCCCACGCTTGGATTGCGTCCTACCTGACAGGTCGCTCCTACCAGGTGGCGTGGCGAGAATCTGTCTCCTCACCACGCGCTCTCACCACTGGTGTCCCCCAGGGCTCTGTTCTAGGCCCTCTCCTATTCTCGCTATACACCAAGTCACTTGGCTCTGTCATAACCTCACATGGTCTCTCCTATCATTGCTATGCAGACGACACACAATTAATCTTCTCCTTTCCCCCTTCTGATGACCAGGTGGCGAATCGCATCTCTGCATGTCTGGCAGACATATCAGTGTGGATGACGGATCACCACCTCAAGCTGAACCGGCAAGACGGAGCTGCTCTTCCTCCCGGGAAGGACTGCCCGTTCCATGATCTCACCATCACGGTTGACAACTCCATTGTGTCCTCCTCCCAGAGCGCTAAGAACCTTGGCGTGATCCTGGACAACACCCTGTCGTTCTCAACTAACATCAAGGCGATGGCCCGTTCCTGTAGGTTCATGCTCTACAACATCCGCAGAGTACGACCCTGCCTCACACAGGAAGCGGCGCAGGTCCTAATCCAGGCACTTGTCATCTCCCGTCTGGATTACTGCAACTCGCTGTTGCCTGGGCTCCCTGCCTGTGCCATTAAACCCCTACAACTCATCCAGAACGCCGCAGCCCGTCTAGTGTTCAACCTTCCCAAGTTCTCTCACGTCACCCCGCTCCTCCACTCTCTCCACTGGCTTCCAGTTGAAGCTCGCATCCGCTACAAGACCATGGTGCTTGCCTACGTAGCTGTGAGGGGAACGGCACCTCAGTACCTCCAGGCTCTGATCAGGCCCTACAC
Organism: Oncorhynchus gorbuscha; assembly: GCF_021184085.1. NCBI lineage: Eukaryota > Metazoa > Chordata > Actinopteri > Salmoniformes > Salmonidae > Oncorhynchus > Oncorhynchus gorbuscha. Next base: position 40,613 of record NW_025745926.1, on the reverse strand, counting down.
CCAAATAAGGGCACTGCGTTCATCCACCTCTGGCCTGCTCGCCTCCCTACCACTGAGGAAGTACAGTTCCCGCTCAGCCCAGTCAAAACTGTTCGCTGCTCTGGCTCCCCAATGGTGGAACAAACTCCCTCACGACGCCAGGACAGCGGAGTCAATCACCACCTTCCGGAGACACCTGAAACCCCACCTCTTTAAGGAATACCTAGGATAGGATAAAGTAATCCTTCTCACCCCCCTTAAAATATTTAGATGCACTATTGTAAAGTAGCTGTTCCACTGGATGTCATAAGGTGAATGTACCAATTTGTAAGTCGCTCTGGATAAGAGCGTCTGCTAAATGACTTAAATGTATGTAAATGTAGAACATAGAGAAGAAACATGTCATGCTGTATTCTAGATCATAGAGAAGAAACATTCCATAATGTATTCTAGAACATAGAGAAGAAACATTCCATACTGTTGATTCTACAACAAAGAGTAGAAACATTCCATACTGTTGATTCTACAACAAAGAGTAGAAACATTCCATAATGTATTCTAGAACATAGAGGAGAAACATTCCATATTGTATTCTAGAACATAGAGGAGAAACATTCCATACTGTTGATTCTACAACAAAGAGTAGAAACATTCCATACTGTATTCTAGAACATAGAGGAGAAACATTCCATATTGTATTCTAGAACATAGAGGAGAAACATTCCATACTGTTGATTCTACAACAAAGAGGAGAAACATTCCATACTATAGATTCTACAACATAGAGAAGAAACATTCCGTACTGTAGATTCTACAACATATATAAGAAACATTCCATACTGTATTCTAAAACATAGAGAAGAAACATTCCATACTGTAGATTGTAGAGCAAAGATAATATAGGCCTCTAACAGTATTTGCTTTGGTTTGATCACTCACTTGTCTTCCAATGAGCTAGTGATTATTGTTAGGTTGTTATTACCGTAGTATTCCCCTCTGCATGTTGATGGACCCTATTTACATGACGTGTTTGTGTTGATGATGTTGTTTTGAGAAACAGTGATGGATGATTGTAATGTCTCAGATTACCGCTCAGCATCCTCAAGCAGACAGACGTCACGGCTCTTCATACAGTCTCATAATTACATTGTAACATTTCTAATTCACTGTTAATGAAAGGAGAATCATATTAGTACTACCATCTCAACTCACAGCATTGTAATAGTGCATCTTTGTTGAATCAGAGAGGGGTTTGTAAGACACTGCTATATGATAAGATATGATACTACTGTGTCAATATGCTAACCAGCAGTACATATTCAGAGCAGCTGCTCCAGACTGACACAACATAGCCTGAGATACACAGCTCTGCTGGGCTGTATTGGTGCTTAGGGAGTAACCACAGGTAGTTCATTTATTTTTATACAGATTTATATTTCAGACTCTAAAACACTTTTATGGCTGTGTCTGTTTTACCAGGTTTGTACCATGAGAAATGTTTAATGTTCTGGGTTTAATAATAAGTAACATTACTGTTTATGATCGTTGTACTGAGGGAAACAGGGAGGAATATAGATTATCAGCACTCCAATGGATAGCAAATGTCATTGAGTCTGAGACTTCAGACAAACGCACGTTTAAGTCTCATGAACGCCAACGAGGGCTAGGACACAAACTGAGAGTTTTCATCAAAAATACATGTTTAAATCTCATGAACACCAACGAGGGCTAGGACACAAACTGAGAGTTTTCATCAAAAATACATGTTTAAATCTAATGAACACCAACGAGGGCTAGGAGACAAACTGAGAGTTTTCATCAAAAATACATGTTTAAATCTCATGAACGCCAACGAGGGCTTGGACACAAACTGAGAGTTTTCATCAAAAATACATGTTTGAGTGGCTAAATCATTTGACAGTGCACCAGGAGTAATTGCTATGGTGATTCCAGAAATGCAGAGCCTGCTGATGGAGTATTATTCCAATACAAAATTATTATACTTTTGTTAGTGTTTGCTAGCGCAGCTGGTTAGTTAGCGTTCAGTCTCATTGACCACCAAACATTCCTGATGTTAGCGAGCCAGCCACCTAATACAGTATAACACCATCAGGATACGATTTGAGAGCACTAGTTTGCTCCAAAAGTGGTTTTAGCTTTGACTGCATGCTGACAGTTACTTTAGAGCCATACACTACAAACAGACTTTTACCAGGTTCCAATCAAGCAATTGGAATGACAACCCACCATGACATACCTAAGAGTTTCCTGATTGGCAACAGGTAGTCTGTGTTTAATTTCATTGCGAACGAGAGACACAGCTTGAGATCATTGTTAGGGATTTTTTTCCTGTGTTTGAATTGGGCTTCCCTGGAAAATGTTGTCCAAGGTTGCAACAGTAACCAAGGGGGGTGGGGCTTAGCAAAGGGTCAATTCAGAGCATAACAAGTCGTTCTGTTCTCTTTAGCCTCTTGTACTAAGATACTATGTGTTCTAATAAAACCATTCTACACAATAAGGCTCTGTCCCAAATGGCACCCTATTCTCTGGCCTACATAGTCCACAACATTTGAACAGAGCTGTATGGGCCCTGGTCAAATTGGCCCTGGTCAGAAGTGGTATAGGGATTAGGGTGCCGTATGGGACACAGTTAAGAGTTAAGTTCATGTAGAACTCAAACTCGTTGTTTCCTAGTGTTGCTCTTGCTTAGTAAAAGAACATGTGTCATGTAGTAGAACCTGACACAGCACAATCCCCACCCTGACAGTGCTGCATTTCCCCTAACACAGGGTTTCTATTGGTTCCAGTCCATTGGTCATGACTTGTTTCCTGGAGTCTGCTTCAGTAGCAGAGCGAATGGGCTGATATATTCCAGGATCTAAGGAAGAATTTGTATTTGTCCAGGTTGTTTTTTGAAAAACAAAATAGTATTTTTCAGAAGGTGTGTCATATGTGAGCAGCCACCGTGACATAACACTAAACTAGTGGTGTCACCCTCTGTTTAGAGGTCAGAACCTAGGGACATAACACTAAGCTAGTGGTGTCACTCTCTGTTTAGAGGTCAGAACCTAGGGACATAACACTAAACTAGTGGTGTCACCCTCTGTTTAGAGTTCAGAACCTAGGGACATAACACTAAGCTAGTGGTGTCACCCTCTGTTTAGAGGTCAGAACCTAGGGACATAACACTAAGCTAGTGGTGTCACCCTCTGTTTAGAGGTCAGAACCTAGGGACATAACACTAAGCTAGTGGTGTCACCCTCTGTTTAGAGGTCAGAACCTAGGGACATAACACTAAGCTAGTGGTGTCACCCTCTGTTTAGAGTTCAGAACCTAGGGACATAACACTAAGCTAGTGGTGTCACCCTCTGTTTAGAGGTCAGAACCTAGGGACATAACACTAAGCTAGTGGTGTCACCCTCTGTTTAGAGTTCAGAACCTAGGGACATAACACTAAGCTAGTGGTGTCACTCTCTGTTTAGAGGTTAGAACCTAGGGACATAACACTAAGCTAGTGGTGTCACCCTCTGTTTAGAGGTCAGAACCTAGGGACATAACACTAAGCTAGTGGTGTCACCCTCTGTTTAGAGGTCAGAACCTAGGGACATAACACTAAGCTAGTGGTGTCACCCTCTGTTTAGAGGTCAGAACCTAGGGACATAACACTAAGCTAGTGGTGTCACCCTCTGTTTAGAGGTCAGAACCTAGGGACATAACACTAAGCTAGTGGTGTCACCCTCTGTTTAGAGGTCAGAACCTAGGGACATAACACTAAGCTAGTGGTGTCACCCTCTGTTTAGAGGTCAGAACCTAGGGACATAACACTAAGCTAGTGGTGTCACCCTCTGTTTAGAGATCAGAACCTAGGGACATAACACTAAGCTAGTGGTGTCACCCTCTGTTTAGAGGTCAGAACCTAGGGACATAACACTAAGCTAGTGGTGTCACCCTCTGTTTAGAGGTCAGAACCTAGGGACATAACACTAAGCTAGTGGTGTCACCCTCTGTTTAGAGGTCAGAACCTAGGGACATAACACTAAGCTAGTGGTGTCACCCTCTGTTTAGAGGTCAGAACCTAGGGACATAACACTAAGCTGGTGGTGTCACCCTCTGTTTAGAGGTCATAACCTAGGGACATAACCCAACTCTCATCTCTCTCTCTTCTTACTTTCTCTCTCTCTCTCTCTCTCTCTCTCTCTCTCTCTCTCTCTCTCTCTCTCTCTCTCTCTCTCTCTCTCTCTCTCTCTCTCTCTCTCTCTCTCTCTCTCTCTCTTCTTTCTCTGTTCTCCCTCTCTCTTCTTTCTCTCTTCTCTCTCTCTCTTCTCTCTCTCTCTCTCTCTCTCTCTCTCTCTCTCTCTCTCTCTCTCTCTCTCTCTCTCTCTCTCTCTCTCTCTCTCTCTTCTTTCTCTCTTCTCTCTCTCTTCTTTCTCTCTTCTCTCTTCTCTCTCTCTCTCTCTTCTTTCTCTCTTCTCTCTCTCTTCTTTCTCTCTTCTCTCTCTCTCCTCTTTCCTCTCTTCTCTCTCTCTTCTTTCTCTCTTCTCTCTCTCTTCTTTCTCTCTTCTCTCTCTTCTTTCTCTCTTCTCTCTCTCTTCTTTCTCTCTTCTCTCTCTCTTCTTTCTTTATTCTCTCTCTTTCTCTCTTCTCTCTCCCCTCTTTCCTCTCTTCTCTCTCTCTTCTTTCTCTCTTCTCTCTCTCTTCTTTCTCTGTTATCTCTCTCTTCTTTGTTTCTTCTCTCTCTTCTTTCTCTCTTCTCTCTCTCTCCCCTCTTTCCTCTCTTCTCTCTCTTTTCTTTCTCTCTTCTCTCTCTCTTCTTTCTCTCTTCTCTCTCTCTTTCTCTCTTCTCTCTCTCTTTCTCTCTTCTCTCTCTCTTCTTTCTTTATTCTCTTTCGTCTTTCTCTCTTCTCTCTCTCTCTCTTCTTTCTCTCTTCTCTCTCTCTTCTTTCTCTCTTCTCTCTCTCCCCTCTTTCCTCTCTTCTCTCTCTCTTCTTTCTCTCTTCTCTCTCTCTCTTCTTTCTCTCTTCTCTCTCTCTCCCCTCTTTCCTCTCTTCTCTCTCTTTTCTTTCTCTCTTCTCTCTCTCTTCTTTCTCTCTTCTCTCTCTTCTTTCTTTATTCTCTTTCGTCTTTCTCTCTTCTCTCTCTCCCCTCTTTCCTCTCTTCTCTCTCTCTCTCTTCTTTAACTCTTCTCTCTCTCTTCTTTGTTTCTTCTCTCTCTTCTTTCTCTCTTCTCTCTCTCTCCCCTCTTTCCTCTCTTCTCTCTCTTTTCTTTCTCTCTTCTCTCTCTTTTCTTTCTCTCTTCTCTCTCTCTCTTCTTTCTCTGTTCTCTCTCTCTCCCCTCTTTCCTCTCTTCTCTCTCTCTTCTCTCTCTCTTCTTTCTCTCTTCTCTCTCTCTCATTCCTTCTTTCTTTCTTTTCTCTCTCTTCTTTATCTTTTCTCTCTCTCCTCTTTCTCTCTTCTCTCTCTTTTCTTTCTCTCTTCTCTTTCTCTCTTCTTTCTCTCTTCTTTCTCTCTTCTCTCTCTGCTCTTTCTTCTCTCTCTCTCTGCTTTCTCTCTTCTCTCTCTCTTCTTTCTCTTTTCTCTCTCTCTCCCCTCTTTCCTCTCTTCTCTCTCTCTTCTTTCTCTCTTCTCTCTCTCTTCTTTCTCTCTTCTTTCTCTCTTCTCTCTCTCTCATTCCTTCTTTCTTTCTTCTCTCTCTCTGCTTTCTCTCTTCTCTCTCTCTCTTCTTTCTCTGTTCTCTCTCTCTCCCCTCTTTCCTCTCTTCTCTCTCTCTGCTTTCTCTCTTCTCTCTCTCTCTTCTTTCTCTGTTCTCTCTCTCTCCCCTCTTTCCTCTCTTCTCTCTCTCTGCTTTCTCTCTTCTCTCTCTCTCTTCTTTCTCTTTTCTCTCTCTCTCCTCTTTCCTCTTTCTTTATTCTCCTCTTCCTTTCTCAGCTGCAATACTGTTTATAGGGAAACATTAGGTTGGAGAGGGTGAGAGAAAATGCTCCTCTCTTAGTAGTCCAAATGAATGTTAATGATGGAGGGATAGAGTGAACATGATGGAGGAGGGAAGTAGAGTGGCCTACTGTCCTTCTCCATGCAGAAATAAGACAGACAAAATAAAGAGAGAGTTTCCTCTGGTGAGTTTTAGAAGCGCAGGTATTACTTGAGGTGAATTAAAATGCTATGTGTTTTATAATGCCTTTGTCCTTTTTGGTGAGAGAGAGAGAGAGCCCGTGGGCTGTAGATTTCCCCTGTGTCTCACCAGTGAAGCATTTCTTGGTCAAATATACCGTAGCCTTGACTACTGAAACTGTGCCACGGTGTCGAGGACGGAGGGCTAATGTGAATGTTGATTACACATACTTTCTAACCACATCACATTATTATAAATGCTTCTACATGTAAATGAACTGCTTACACTGCACTAATGAACAGTAGCCCAGTGGTTTCAGTACTGAATGAGGGTATATCTGGGATTGTGATTGGGTAACACAGTTCAACTAAGCTCATGAAACAGTTATAAGTTATATTCCTCAAGAATCAATCGCTATTTATCATTCATTTCAAAGTCCATAAATGGACGTCCCATTTGCAGATTGCCCCTTTAATGCTTATGATAATGCATGTAACTGAAGTGCAGTATTGTATCCTAGTGCTTCCAATAAAATATAGTATTCCTCCTCCTCTGTGTAAAGCTTTAGTGTCAGTAGTTGACTGTGATATGTGGTTGTCTCACCGAGTTGACACCTGTTATGGCTGCATCCCTTTGTTCTCAATTTCCACCTGAAGACATACCCTAATCTAACTGCCTGTAGCTCAGCCCCAGAGGCAGAAGACATATCCTAATCTAACTGCCTGTAGCTCAGCCCCAGAGGCAGAAGACATATCCTAATCTAACTGCCTGTAGCTCAGCCCCAGAGGCAGAAGACATATCCTAATCTAACTGCCTGTAGCTCAGCCCCAGAGGCAGAAGACATATCCTAATCTAACTGCCTGTAGCTCAGCCCCAGAGGCAGAAGACATATCCTAATATAACTGCCTGTAGCTCAGCCCCAGAGGCAGAAGACATACCCTAATCTAACTGCCTGTAGCTCAGCCCCAGAGGCAGAAGACATACCCTAATCTAACTGCCTGTAGCTCAGCCCCAGAGGCAGAAGACATACCCTAATCTAACTGCCTGTAGCTCAGCCCCAGAGGCAGAAGACATACCCTAATCTAACTGCCTGTAGCTCAGCCCCAGAGGCAGAAGACATACCCTAATCTAACTGCCTGTAGCTCAGCCCCAGAGGCAGAAGACATACCCTAATCTAACTGCCTGTAGCTCAGCCCCAGAGGCAGAAGACATACCCTAATCTAACTGCCTGTAGCTCAGCCCCAGAGGCAAGGATATGCATAGTCTTGGTATCATTTGAATGGAAACATTCTGAAGTTTGTGGAAATGTTGATTGAATGTAGGAGAATATAACACAGTAGTTCTGGTGGAAGAAAAGAGAAAGAAAGAACATACGTTTTCTGTTTTTTATTGTTGTAGCATCATCTTTCACATGTACTAGAATGGCCACACAGTCAGATAGGATGCTGGAGATCATTTTGATGGATAACACAAGAGGGCAACTGTAGTAGGTGTGCAACGTTTCAGAATGATAACTTCAGGAATGAGTGAGCTACATGACACTTAGCATGAAGTCACCCAGGTGTCCCACACAAGTTGCCCAAATGTACCCAAGTGGCCGAATTGGTGAAATGACATATAACTATATTTCAACTGACCTGAGCCCTAGGACCATGACCCAGGACTACCTGACATGACTCCTTGCTGTCCCCAGTCCACCTGACCGTGCTGCTGCTCCAGTTTCAACTGTTCTGCCTTATTATTATACGACCATGCTGGTCATTTATGAACATTTGAACATCTTGGCCATGTTCTGTTATAATCTCCACCCAGCACAGCCAGAAGAGGACTGGCCACCCCACATAGCCTGGTTCCTCTCGAGGTTTCTTCCTAGGTTTTGGCCTTTCTAGGGAGTTTTTCCTAGCCACCGTGCTTCTACACCTGGTATTGCCTGCTGTCTGGGGTTTTAGGCTGGGTTTCTGTACAGCACTTTGAGATATCAGCTGATGTACGAAGGGCTATATAAATGGGGGGGGTTGGTTGGTTGGGTCTTCTATCCCTGTGGGGATCAGCCTCGGCCTGTGTCTAGTGAGGTAGCAGGCCTGAAGTGAAGCCTTTGATCAGTCAGTCTGGCAGGGGGCACAACCCTCCACCTGCTCTTAGATCATCACTAAACACACATCCATCTAGCTGCAGGTTAGAAGCAGTCCTTTGATATAGATGGGGCATGTAGCTACACACCCTCCTCAGGTATACACCCTTCTCAGCTATACACCCTACCCAGCTACACACCCTCCTCAGCTATACACCCTACCCAGCTACACACCCTCCATAGCTACAAATCCTTCCCAGCTATACACCCTACCCAGCTACACACCCTCCCCAGCTACAAACCCTCCTCAGCTACACACCCTCCTCAGCTATACACCCTCCCCATCTACACACCCTCCTCAGCTATACACCCTTCCCAGCTCCACACCCTCTCGAGATAGACACCCTCCCCAGCTACAAACCCTCCCTAGCTACAAACCCTCCCCAGCAACACACCCTCCCCAGCTATACACCCTCCCCAGCTACACACCCTCCCCAGCTACACACCTTCCCCAGCTATACACCCTCCCCAGCTCCACGCCCTCTCGAGATAGACACCCTCCCTAGCTACAAAACCCTTCCCAGCAACACACCGTCCCCAGCTATACACCCTCCCCAGCTACACACCCTCCCCAGCTATACACCCTCCCCAGCTATACACCTTCCCCAGCTATACACCTTCCCCAGCTATACACCCTCCCCAGCTACATACCCTCCTCAGCTATACACCCTCCTCAGCAATACACCCTCCCCAGCTATACACCCTCCCTAGCTACAAACCCTCCTCAGCTATACACCCTTCTCAGCTACATACCCTCCTCAGCTCCATACCCTCCTCAGCTATACACCCTTCTCAGCTACATACCCTCCTCAGCTACATACCGTCCTCAGCTATACACCCTCCACAGCTACATACCGTCCTCAGCTATACACCCTCCTCAGCTAAACACCCTCCCCAGCTACACACCCTCCACAGCTACATACCCTCCTCAGCTATAGACCCTCCTCAGCTACACACCCTCCCCAGCTACATACCCTCCTCAGCTATACACACTCCTCAGCTATACACCCTCCTCAGCTATACACCCTCCTCAGCTATACACCCTTCTCAATTACATACCCTCCTCAGCTATACACCCTTTTCAGCTACATTCCCTCCTCAGCGATACACCCTTCCCAGCTACACACCCTCCCCAGCTATACACCCTACCCAGCTACACACCCTCCTCAGCTATACACCCTACCCAGCTACACACCCTCTCGAGATAGACACCCTCCCCAGCTACAAACCCTCCCTAGCTACAAACCCTCCCCAGCAACACACCCTCCCCAGCTATACACCCTCCCCAGCTACACACCCTCCCCAGCTACACACCCTCCCCAGCTATACACCCTCCCCAGCTCCACGCCCTCTCGAGATAGACACCCTCCCCAGCTACACACCGTCCCCAGCTATACACCCTCCCCAGCTACACACCCTCCCCAGCTATACACCCTCTCCAGCTATACACCTTCCCCAGCTATACACCTTCCCCAGCTATACACCCTCCCCAGCTATACACCTTCCCCAGCTAATTACCCTCCCCAGCTCCACACACTCCCCAGGTACACACCCTTCCCAGCTACCCCCCCAGCTACACACTCTCTCCAGCTACAATCCCTCTCCAGTTACACACCCTCTCCAGCTACACTCCCTCTACAGCTACACACCCTTCCCAGCTACCCCCCAGCTACACACCCTCTCCAGCTACACACCCACGCTAGCTACACTCCCTCTCCAGCTACACACCCTTCCCAGCTACCCCCCAGCTACACTCCCTCTCCAGCTACACACCCTTCCCCGTAACCCCCCCCAGCTACACACTCCCTCTCCAGGGGGTTTATAGGTTCTCATATACATCTGCTGCTCAGCTAAATGTCCTGTTCACTTCCCATTATGATTTACACACAGAGATGGATCTGGCTTAGAGAGGAGAGAGGGAGAGAGAGAAAGACAGAGAGGGGGTGAAGAGATGAAGAATGAGAAGCAGACATAGAGAACAAGCCATTCGCACACACACACACACACACACACACACACACACACACACACACACACACACACACACACACACACACACACACACACACACACACACACACACACACACACACACACACACACACACACACACACACACACACACACACACACACACAGGAAGACGGTGTCTTTGCATTGGCACCCATGGTGAGAGCAGCATTAGCAGTCACTCCACACTGTCTTGATGTGGAGACATAGAGAGAGAGAGAGAGAGAGAGAGAGAGACACAGAGAGAGAGAAAGACAGACGGACAGAAACAGAGAGACAGAGAGACAGAGAGACAGAGACAGACAGACAGACAGACAGAGACAGACAGACAGACAGACAGACAGACAGACAGACAGACAGACAGACAGACAGACAGACAGACAG
>NW_025745926.1:0-25000 GCF_021184085.1 Oncorhynchus gorbuscha | reverse complement strand
ATACATACTGAATGTAGACCGGAGAATTTACAACTAAGAATGATATCTACAGCTGTAGAAATATTACAGTAAAGTGTGTCATGATGTGTATAAACAGTGTAAATTAAATACAATGTACAGTAGTAGAACTATGACGAGCTATGTCGGGGATACAGTATTTCAATACACAGTGTGAAACGCGAAGTGACCAGTGGTTCAATGTCTCTATAGCATAGAACAGCAGTGTTTGGCTGTGTGTGTGTGAGTGTGTTTTAAGTGTGTATGTGTGTGTATGGGTGTGATAGCTTGTGTGTGTGTTTGTGTAAGTGTATACGTGTGTGCATCACCTGGTAGATTGCTAGTGATGGCAATCTACCTTCCGGAGACACCTGAAACCCCACCTCTTTAAGGAATACCTAGGATAGGATAAAGTAATCCTTATCACCCCCCCCCCCCTTTAAGATTTAGATGCACTATTGTAAACTGACTGTTCCACTGGATGTCATAAGGTGAATGCACCAATTTGTAAGTCGCTCTGGATAAGAGCGTCTGCTAAATGACTTAAATGTAAATGTAAATGTGGCTGTTCAACAGTCTGATGGTCTGGTGATAGAAGCTGTTCAACAGTCTGATGGTAATAGAAGCTGTTCAACAGTCTGATGGTCTGGTGATAGAAGCTGTTCAACAGTCTGATGGTCTGGTGATAGAAGCTGTTCAACAGTCTGATGGTGATAGAAGCAAGTTCAACAGTCTGATGGTCTGGTAATAGAAGCTGTTCAACAGTCTGATGGTAATAGAAGCTGTTCAACAGTCTGATGGTCTGGTGATAGAAGCTGTTCAACAGTCTGATGGTCTGGTAATAGAAGCTGTTCAACAGTCTGATGGTCTGGTAATAGAATCTGTTCAACAGTCTGATGGTCTGGTAATAGAAGATGTTCAACAGTCTGATGGTCTGGTAATAGAAGCTGTTCAACAGTCTGATGGTGATAGAAGCTGTTCAACAGTCTGATGGTCTGGTAATAGAAGCTGTTCAACAGTCTGATGGTCTGGTAATAGAAGCTGTTCAACAGTCTGATGGTCTGGTAATAGAAGCTGTTCAACAGTCTGATGGTCTGGTAATAGAATCTGTTCAACAGTCTGATGGTCTGGTGATAGAAGCTGTTCAACAGTCTGATGGTGATAGAAGCTGTTCAACAGTCTGATGGTCTGGTGATAGAAGCTGTTCAACAGTCTGATGGTCAGGTGATAGAAGCTGTTCAACAGTCTGATGGTGATAGAAGCTGTTCAACAGTCTGATGGTGATAGAAGCTGTTCAACAGTCTGGTGGTGATAGAAGCTGTTCAACAGTCTGATGGTCTGGTAATAGAATCTGTTCAACAGTCTGATGGTGATAGAAGCTGTTCAACAGTCTGATGGTCTGGTGATAGAAGCTGTTCAACAGTCTGATGGTCTGGTAATAGATGCTGTTCAACAGTCTGATGGTAATAGAAGCTGTTCAACAGTCTGATGGTCTGGTGATAGAAGCTGTTCAACAGTCTGATGGTCTGGTGATAGAAGCTGTTCAACAGTCTGATGGTGATAGAAGCTGTTCAACAGTCTGATGGTCTGGTAATAGAAGCTGTTCAACAGTCTGATGGTCTGGTGATAGAAGCTGTTCAACAGTCTGCTGGTCTGGTAATAGAAGCTGTTCAACAGTCTGATGGTCTGGTAATAGAAGCTGTTCAACAGTCTGATGGTCTGGTAATAGAAGCTGTTCAACAGTCTGATGGTCTGGTGATAGAAGCTGTTCAACAGTCTGATGGTCTGGTAATAGAAGCTGTTCAACAGTCTGATGGTCTGGTAATAGAAGCTGTTCAACAGTCTGATGGTCTGGTGATAGAAGCTGTTCAACAGTCAGATGGTCTGGTAATAGAAGCTGTTCAACAGTCTGATGGTCTGGTGATAGAAGCTGTTCAACAGTCTGATGGTCTGGTAATAGAAGCTGTTCAACAGTCTGATGGTCTGGTAATAGAAGCTGTTCAACAGTCTGATGGTCTGGTAATAGAATCTGTTCAACAGTCTGATGGTCTGGTAATAGAAGATGTTCAACAGTCTGATGGTCTGGTAATAGAAGCTGTTCAACAGTCTGATGGTGATAGAAGCTGTTCAACAGTCTGATGGTCTGGTAATAGAAGCTGTTCAACAGTCTGATGGTCTGGTAATAGAAGCTGTTCAACAGTCTGATGGTCTGGTAATAGAAGCTGTTCAACAGTCTGATGGTCTGGTAATAGAATCTGTTCAACAGTCTGATGGTCTGGTGATAGAAGCTGTTCAACAGTCTGATGGTGATAGAAGCTGTTCAACAGTCTGATGGTCTGGTGATAGAAGCTGTTCAACAGTCTGATGGTCAGGTGATAGAAGCTGTTCAACAGTCTGATGGTGATAGAAGCTGTTCAACAGTCTGATGGTGATAGAAGCTGTTCAACAGTCTGGTGGTGATAGAAGCTGTTCAACAGTCTGATGGTCTGGTAATAGAATCTGTTCAACAGTCTGATGGTGATAGAAGCTGTTCAACAGTCTGATGGTCTGGTGATAGAAGCTGTTCAACAGTCTGATGGTCTGGTAATAGATGCTGTTCAACAGTCTGATGGTAATAGAAGCTGTTCAACAGTCTGATGGTCTGGTGATAGAAGCTGTTCAACAGTCTGATGGTCTGGTGATAGAAGCTGTTCAACAGTCTGATGGTGATAGAAGCTGTTCAACAGTCTGATGGTCTGGTAATAGAAGCTGTTCAACAGTCTGATGGTCTGGTGATAGAAGCTGTTCAACAGTCTGATGGTCTGGTAATAGAAGCTGTTCAACAGTCTGATGGTCTGGTAATAGAAGCTGTTCAACAGTCTGATGGTGATAGAAGCTGTTCAACAGTCTGATGGTCTGGTAATAGAAGCTGTTCAACAGTCTGATGGTGATAGAAGCTGTTCAACAGTCTGATGGTGATAGAAGCTGTTCAACAGTCTGATGGTCTGGTGATAGAAGCTGTTCAACAGTCTGATGGTGATAGAAGCTGTTCAACAGCCTGATGGTCTGGTGATAGAAGCTGTTCAACAGTCTGATGGTCTGGTAATAGAATCTGTTCAACAGTCTGATGGTGATAGAAGCTGTTCAACAGTCTGATGGTCTGGTGATAGAAGCTGTTCAACAGTCTGATGGTCTGGTAATAGAAGCTGTTCAACAGTCTGATGGTCTGGTAATAGAATCTGTTCAACAGTCTGATGGTCTGGTGATAGAAGCTGTTCAACAGTCTGATGGTGATAGAAGCAAGTTCAACAGTCTGATGGTCTGGTAATAGAAGCTGTTCAACAGTCTGATGGTAATAGAAGCTGTTCAACAGTCTGATGGTCTGGTGATAGAAGCTGTTCAACAGTCTGATGGTCTGGTAATAGAAGCTGTTCAACAGTCTGATGGTCTGGTAATAGAATCTGTTCAACAGTCTGATGGTCTGGTAATAGAAGATGTTCAACAGTCTGATGGTCTGGTAATAGAAGCTGTTCAACAGTCTGATGGTGATAGAAGCTGTTCAACAGTCTGATGGTCTGGTAATAGAAGCTGTTCAACAGTCTGATGGTCTGGTAATAGAAGCTGTTCAACAGTCTGATGGTCTGGTAATAGAAGCTGTTCAACAGTCTGATGGTCTGGTAATAGAATCTGTTCAACAGTCTGATGGTCTGGTGATAGAAGCTGTTCAACAGTCTGATGGTGATAGAAGCTGTTCAACAGTCTGATGGTCTGGTGATAGAAGCTGTTCAACAGTCTGATGGTCAGGTGATAGAAGCTGTTCAACAGTCTGATGGTGATAGAAGCTGTTCAACAGTCTGATGGTGATAGAAGCTGTTCAACAGTCTGGTGGTGATAGAAGCTGTTCAACAGTCTGATGGTCTGGTAATAGAATCTGTTCAACAGTCTGATGGTGATAGAAGCTGTTCAACAGTCTGATGGTCTGGTGATAGAAGCTGTTCAACAGTCTGATGGTCTGGTAATAGATGCTGTTCAACAGTCTGATGGTAATAGAAGCTGTTCAACAGTCTGATGGTCTGGTGATAGAAGCTGTTCAACAGTCTGATGGTCTGGTGATAGAAGCTGTTCAACAGTCTGATGGTGATAGAAGCTGTTCAACAGTCTGATGGTCTGGTAATAGAAGCTGTTCAACAGTCTGATGGTCTGGTGATAGAAGCTGTTCAACAGTCTGATGGTCTGGTAATAGAAGCTGTTCAACAGTCTGATGGTCTGGTAATAGAAGCTGTTCAACAGTCTGATGGTGATAGAAGCTGTTCAACAGTCTGGTGGTGATAGAAGCTGTTCAACAGTCTGATGGTCTGGTGATAGAAGCTGTTCAACAGTCTGATGGTGATAGAAGCTGTTCAACAGCCTGATGGTCTGGTGATAGAAGCTGTTCAACAGTCTGATGGTCTGGTAATAGAATCTGTTCAACAGTCTGATGGTGATAGAAGCTGTTCAACAGTCTGATGGTCTGGTGATAGAAGCTGTTCAACAGTCTGATGGTCTGGTAATAGAAGCTGTTCAACAGTCTGATGGTCTGGTAATAGAAGCTGTTCAACAGTCTGATGGTCTGGTGATAGAAGCTGTTCAACAGTCTGATGGTCTGGTAATAGAAGCTGTTCAACAGTCTGATGGTCTGGTGATAGAAGCTGTTCAACAGTCTGATGGTCTGGTGATAGAAGCTGTTCAACAGTCTGATGGTGATAGAAGCTGTTCAACAGTCTGATGGTCTGGTGATAGAAGCTGTTCAACAGTCTGATGGTCTGGTAATAGAAGCTGGTTTTTACTCTCTTGGTCTTAGCTCTGATGCACCTGTACTGACTCTGTCTGTCTGACCGGAGCCAAATGAACAGTCCTTGGTTCGGGTGCCTGGGGTCCTAAATGATCTTCTAGGCCTTTGCCCGCAGCACCCTCTGGAGAGCCACGCGGTTCCGGGCGGAGAAGTTGCAGTTTGTGAGGGTCTTTGAGGCCATGCTGAATTTTCAGCCACCTGAGGTTGTAGAGGAACTATTGCAATTCACCTTTTACAGGCGTTGATCCAGCGTTTGTGTAGACCACGTTCACAGTAAACGCTGTATATGTTGGCTCACTCCGAAAATTAGATTTAAATGGCGCATAGCAGAACCATTGCGATCGGATTGAATCCCGGCCTTAATATCTTAATAGAGGCCTATTCCAGCCCTTAGCACCTAGGGGACAACAACACAACAACAAAACTACGACTCCCTCATACCAGCACATCATCATCTACACTCATAACCCATCCTGATGAGATCCCCATGGGGAAAGAAAGAGACAGAGAGAGGGAGAGAGATGGGGAGAGGGAGGGAGAAAGAGAAAGAAAGAGACAGAGAGATGGGGAGAGGGAGGGAGAAAGAGACAGAGAGAGGGAGAGAGATGGGGAGAGGGAGGGAGAAAGAGAAAGAAAGAGACAGAGACGGGGAGAGAGATGGGGAGAGGGAGGGAGAAAGAGAAAGAAAGAGACAGAGACGGGGAGAGAGATGGGGAGAGGGAGAGAGATGAGGGAGGGAGAAAGAGAAAGAAAGAGACAGAGAGAGGGAGAGAGATGGGAAGAGGGAGGGAGAAAGAGAAAGAAAGAGACAGAGAGAGGGAGAGAGATGGAGAAAGAGAAAGAAAGAGAGAGAGAGGGAGAGAGATGGGGAGAGGGAGGGAGAAAGAGAAAGAAAGAGACAGAGAGAGGGAGAGAGATGGGAAGAGGGAGGGAGAAAGAGAAAGAAAGAGACAGAGAGAGGGAGAGAGATGGGAAGAGGGAGGGAGAAAGAGAAAGAAAGAGAGAGAGAGGGAGAGAGATGGGGAGAGGGAGGGAGAAAGAGAAAGAAAGAGACAGAGAGAGGGAGAGAGATGGGAAGAGGGAGGGAGAAAGAGAAAGAAAGAGACAGAGAGAGGGAGAGAGATGGGAAGAGGGAGGGAGAAAGAGAAAGAAAGAAAGAAAGAGAGAGAGAGAGGGAGAGAGATGGGGAGAGGGAGGGAGAAAGAGAAAGAAAGAGAGAGAGAGGGAGAGAGATGGGGAGAGGGAGGGAGAAAGAGAGAGGAGACACAGAAAGAGACAGACCCATATCCACTCTGCTTGATGAGATCCCCATTGGGAAAGAAAGAGACAGAGAGAGGGAGAGAGATGGAGAGAGTGAGGGAGAAAGAGAAAGAAAGAGACAGAGAGAGGGAGAGAGATGGGGAGAGTGAGGGAGAAAGAGAAAGAAAGAGACAGAGAGAGGGAGAGAGATGGGGAGAGGGAGGGAGAAAGAAAAAGAAAGAGACAGAGAGAGGGAGAGAGATGGAGAGAGGGAGGGAGAAAGAGAAAGAAAGAGACAGAGAGAGGGGGAGAGGGAGGGAGAAAGAGAAAGAAAGAGACAGAGAGAGGGAGAGAGGTGGGGAGAGGGAGGGAGAAAGAGAAAGAAAGAGACAGAGAGAGGGAGAGAGATGGAGAGAGGGAGGGAGAAAGAGAGAGGAGACACAGAAAGAGACAGACCCATATCCACTCTGCTTGATGAGATCCCCATGGGGAAAGAAAGAGACAGAGAGAGGGAGAGAGATGGAGAGAGTCAGGGAGAAAGAGAAAGAAAGAGACAGATAGAGGGAGAGAGATGGGGAGAGGGAGGGAGAAAGAGAAAGAAAGAGACAGAGAGAGGGAGAGAGATGGGAAGAGGGAGGGAGAAAGATAAAGAAAGAGACAGAGAGAGGGAGAGAGATGGGAAGAGGGAGGGAGAAAGAGAAAGAAAGAGACAGAGAGAGGGAGGGAGATGGAGAGAGTGAGGGAGAAAGAGAAAGAAAGAGACAGAGAGAGGGAGAGAGATGGGAAGAGGGAGGGAGAAAGAGAAAGAAAGAGACAGAGAGAGGGAGAGAGATGGGGAGAGGGAGGGAGAAAGATAAAGAAAGAGAGAGGAGACAGAAAGAGACAGACCCATATCCACTCTGCTTGATGAGATCCCCATGGGGAAAGAAAGAGACAGAGAGAGGGAGAGAGATGGGAAGAGGGAGGGAGAAAGAGAAAGAAAGAGACAGAGAGAGGGAGAGAGATGGGAAGAGGGAGGGAGAAAGAGAAAGAAAGAGACAGAGAGAGGGAGAGAGATGGGAAGAGGGAGGGAGAAAGAGAAAGAAAGAGACAGAGAGAGGGAGAGAGATGGGAAGAGGGAGGGAGAAAGAGAAATAAAGAGAGAGGAGACACAGAAAGAGACAGACCCATATCCACTCTGCTTGATGAGATAACCATGGGGAAAGAAAGAGACAGAGAGAGGGAGAGAGATGGGAAGAGGGAGGGAGAAAGAGAAAGAAAGAGACAGAGAGAGGGAGAGAGATGGGAAGAGGGAGGGAGAAAGAGAAAGAAAGAGAGAGGAGACACAGAAAGAGACAGACCCATATCCACTCTGCTTGATGAGATCCCCATGGGGAAAGAAAGAGACAGAGAGAGGGAGAGAGATGGGAAGAGGGAGGGAGAAAGAGAAAGAAAGAGACAGAGAGAGACAGAGAGATGGGAAGAGGGAGGGAGAAAGAGACAGAGAGAGGGAGAGAGATGGGGAGAGGGAGGGAGAAAGAGAAAGAAAGAGACAGAGAGAGGGAGAGAGATGGGGAGAGGGAGGGAGAAAGAGAAAGAAAGAGAGAGAGAGGGAGAGAGATGGGGAGAGGGAGGGAGAAAGAGAGAGGAGACACAGAAAGAGACAGACCCATATCCACTCTGCTTGATGAGATGCCCATTGGGAAAGAAAGAGACAGAGAGAGGGAGAGAGATGGAGAGAGTGAGGGAGAAAGAGAAAGAAAGAGAAAGAGAGAGGGAGAGAGATGGGGAGAGTGAGGGAGAAAGAGAAAGAAAGAGACAGAGAGAGGGAGAGAGATGGGGAGAGGGAGGGAGAAAGAGAAAGAAAGAGACAGAGAGAGGGAGAGAGATGGAGAAAGAGAAAGAAAGAGACAGAGAGAGGGGGAGAGGGAGGGAGAAAGAGAAAGAAAGAGACAGAGAGAGGGAGAGAGGTGGGGAGAGGGAGGGAGAAAGAGAAAGAAAGAGACAGAGAGAGGGAGAGAGATGGAGAGAGGGAGGGAGAAAGAGAGAGGAGACACAGAAAGAGACAGACTCATATCCACTCTGCTTGATGAGATCCCCATGGGGAAAGAAAGAGACAGAGAGAGGGAGAGAGATGGAGAGAGTGAGGGAGAAAGAGAAAGAAAGAGACAGATAGAGGGAGAGAGATGGGGAGAGGGAGGGAGAAAGAGAAAGAAAGAGACAGAGAGAGGGAGAGAGATGGGAAGAGGGAGGGAGAAAGAGAAAGAAAGAGACAGAGAGAGGGAGAGAGATGGAGAGAGTGAGGGAGAAAGAGAAAGAAAGAGACAGAGAGAGGGAGAGAGATGGGAAGAGGGAGGGAGAAAGAGAAAGAAAGAGACAGAGAGAGGGAGAGAGATGGGGAGAGGGAGGGAGAAAGATAAAGAAAGAGAGAGGAGACACAGAAAGAGACAGACCCATATCCACTCTGCTTGATGAGATCCCCATGGGGAAAGAAAGAGACAGAGAGAGGGAGAGAGATGGGAAGAGGGAGGGAGAAAGAGAAAGAAAGAGACAGAGAGAGGGAGAGAGATGGGAGAGAGAGGGAGAAAGAGAAAGAAAGAGACAGAGAGAGGGAGAGAGATGGGAAGAGGGAGGGAGAAAGAGAAAGAAAGAGAGAGGAGACACAGAAAGAGACAGACCCATATCCACTCTGCTTGATGAGATAACCATGGGGAAAGAAAGAGACAGAGAGAGGGAGAGAGATGGGAAGAGGGAGGGAGAAAGAGAAAGAAAGAGACAGAGAGAGGGAGAGAGATGGGAAGAGGGAGGGAGAAAGAGAAAGAAAGAGAGAGGAGACACAGAAAGAGACAGACCCATATCCACTCTGCTTGATGAGATAACCATGGGGAAAGAAAGAGTCAGAGAGAGGGAGAGAGATGGGAAGAGGGAGGGAGAAAGAGAAAGAAAGAGACAGAGAGAGGGAGAGAGATGGGAAGAGGGAGGGAGAAAGAGAAAGAAAGAGAGAGGAGACACAGAAAGAGACAGACCCATATCCACTCTGCTTGATGAGATCCCCATGGGGAAAGAAAGAGACAGAGAGAGGGAGAGAGATGGGAAGAGGGAGGGAGAAAGAGAAAGAAAGAGACAGAGAGAGACAGAGAGATGGGAAGAGGGAGGGAGAAAGAGACAGAGAGAGGGAGAGAGATGGGGAGAGGGAGGGAGAAAGAGAAAGAAAGAGACAGAGAGAGGGAGAGAGATGGGGAGAGGGAGGGAGAAAGAGAAAGAAAGAGAGAGGAGACAGAAAGAGACAGACTCATATCCACTCTGCTTGATGAGATCCCCATGGGGAAAGAAAGAGACAGAGAGAGGGAGAGAGATGGGAAGAGGGAGGGAGAAAGAGAAAGAAAGAGACAGAGAGAGGGAGAGAGATGGGAAGAGGGAGGGAGAAAGAGAAAGAAAGAGACAGAGAGAGGGAGAGAGATGGGAAGAGGGAGGGAGAAAGAGAAAGAAAGAGACAGAGAGAGGGAGAGAGATGGGAAGAGGGAGGGAGAAAGAGAAATAAAGAGAGAGGAGACACAGAAAGAGACAGACCCATATCCACTCTGCTTGATGAGATAACCATGGGGAAAGAAAGAGACAGAGAGAGGGAGAGAGATGGGAAGAGGGAGGGAGAAAGAGAAAGAAAGAGACAGAGAGAGGGAGAGAGATGGGAAGAGGGAGGGAGAAAGAGAAAGAAAGAGAGAGGAGACACAGAAAGAGACAGACCCATATCCACTCTGCTTGATGAGATCCCCATGGGGAAAGAAAGAGACAGAGAGAGGGAGAGAGATGGGAAGAGGGAGGGAGAAAGAGAAAGAAAGAGACAGAGAGAGACAGAGAGATGGGAAGAGGGAGGGAGAAAGAGACAGAGAGAGGGAGAGAGATGGGGAGAGGGAGGGAGAAAGAGAAAGAAAGAGACAGAGAGAGGGAGAGAGATGGGGAGAGGGAGGGAGAAAGAGAAAGAAAGAGAGAGAGAGGGAGAGAGATGGGGAGAGGGAGGGAGAAAGAGAGAGGAGACACAGAAAGAGACAGACCCATATCCACTCTGCTTGATGAGATGCCCATTGGGAAAGAAAGAGACAGAGAGAGGGAGAGAGATGGAGAGAGTGAGGGAGAAAGAGAAAGAAAGAGACAGAGAGAGGGAGAGAGATGGGGAGAGTGAGGGAGAAAGAGAAAGAAAGAGACAGAGAGAGGGAGAGAGATGGGGAGAGGGAGGGAGAAAGAGAAAGAAAGAGACAGAGAGAGGGAGAGAGATGGAGAAAGAGAAAGAAAGAGACAGAGAGAGGGGGAGAGGGAGGGAGAAAGAGAAAGAAAGAGACAGAGAGAGGGAGAGAGGTGGGGAGAGGGAGGGAGAAAGAGAAAGAAAGAGACAGAGAGAGGGAGAGAGATGGAGAGAGGGAGGGAGAAAGAGAGAGGAGACACAGAAAGAGACAGACTCATATCCACTCTGCTTGATGAGATCCCCATGGGGAAAGAAAGAGACAGAGAGAGGGAGAGAGATGGAGAGAGTGAGGGAGAAAGAGAAAGAAAGAGACAGATAGAGGGAGAGAGATGGGGAGAGGGAGGGAGAAAGAGAAAGAAAGAGACAGAGAGAGGGAGAGAGATGGGAAGAGGGAGGGAGAAAGAGAAAGAAAGAGACAGAGAGAGGGAGAGAGATGGAGAGAGTGAGGGAGAAAGAGAAAGAAAGAGACAGAGAGAGGGAGAGAGATGGGAAGAGGGAGGGAGAAAGAGAAAGAAAGAGACAGAGAGAGGGAGATAGATGGGGAGAGGGAGGGAGAAAGATAAAGAAAGAGAGAGGAGACAGAAAGAGACAGACCCATATCCACTCTGCTTGATGAGATCCCCATGGGGAAAGAAAGAGACAGAGAGAGGGAGAGAGATGGGAAGAGGGAGGGAGAAAGAGAAAGAAAGAGACAGAGAGAGGGAGAGAGATGGGAAGAGGGAGGGAGAAAGAGAAAGAAAGAGACAGAGAGAGGGAGAGAGATGGGAAGAGGGAGGGAGAAAGAGAAAGAAAGAGACAGAGAGAGGGAGAGAGATGGGAAGAGGGAGGGAGAAAGAGAAATAAAGAGAGAGGAGACACAGAAAGAGACAGACCCATATCCACTCTGCTTGATGAGATAACCATGGGGAAAGAAAGAGACAGAGAGAGGGAGAGAGATGGGAAGAGGGAGGGAGAAAGAGAAAGAAAGAGACAGAGAGAGGGAGAGAGATGGGAAGAGGGAGGGAGAAAGAGAAAGAAAGAGAGAGGAGACACAGAAAGAGACAGACCCATATCCACTCTGCTTGATGAGATCCCCATGGGGAAAGAAAGAGACAGAGAGAGGGAGAGAGATGGGAAGAGGGAGGGAGAAAGAGAAAGAAAGAGACAGAGAGAGACAGAGAGATGGGAAGAGGGAGGGAGAAAGAGACAGAGAGAGGGAGAGAGATGGGGAGAGGGAGGGAGAAAGAGAAAGAAAGAGACAGAGAGAGGGAGAGAGATGGGGAGAGGGAGGGAGAAAGAGAAAGAAAGAGAGAGAGAGGGAGAGAGATGGGGAGAGGGAGGGAGAAAGAGAGAGGAGACACAGAAAGAGACAGACCCATATCCACTCTGCTTGATGAGATGCCCATTGGGAAAGAAAGAGACAGAGAGAGGGAGAGAGATGGAGAGAGTGAGGGAGAAAGAGAAAGAAAGAGACAGAGAGAGGGAGAGAGATGGGGAGAGTGAGGGAGAAAGAGAAAGAAAGAGACAGAGAGAGGGAGAGAGATGGGGAGAGGGAGGGAGAAAGAGAAAGAAAGAGACAGAGAGAGGAGAGAGATGGAGAAAGAGAAAGAAAGAGACAGAGAGAGGGGGAGAGGGAGGGAGAAAGAGAAAGAAAGAGACAGAGAGAGGGAGAGAGGTGGGGAGAGGGAGGGAGAAAGAGAAAGAAAGAGACAGAGAGAGGGAGAGAGATGGAGAGAGGGAGGGAGAAAGAGAGAGGAGACACAGAAAGAGACAGACTCATATCCACTCTGCTTGATGAGATCCCCATGGGGAAAGAAAGAGACAGAGAGAGGGAGAGAGATGGAGAGAGTGAGGGAGAAAGAGAAAGAAAGAGACAGATAGAGGGAGAGAGATGGGGAGAGGGAGGGAGAAAGAGAAAGAAAGAGACAGAGAGAGGGAGAGAGATGGGAAGAGGGAGGGAGAAAGAGAAAGAAAGAGACAGAGAGAGGGAGAGAGATGGAGAGAGTGAGGGAGAAAGAGAAAGAAA
This sequence comes from Oncorhynchus gorbuscha, assembly GCF_021184085.1. Lineage (NCBI taxonomy): Eukaryota > Metazoa > Chordata > Actinopteri > Salmoniformes > Salmonidae > Oncorhynchus > Oncorhynchus gorbuscha. The sequence continues at coordinate 12,730 of NW_025745926.1, read as the reverse complement.
GAGACAGAGAGAGGAGAGAGATGGGAAGAGGGAGGGAGAAAGAGAAAGAAAGAGACAGAGAGAGGGAGAGAGATGGGGGAGAGGGAGGGAGAAAGATAAAGAAAGAGAGAGGAGACACAGAAAGAGACAGACCCATATCCACTCTGCTTGATGAGATCCCCATGGGGAAAGAAAGAGACAGAGAGAGGGAGAGAGATGGGAAGAGGGAGGGAGAAAGAGAAAGAAAGAGACAGAGAGAGGGAGAGAGATGGGAAGAGAGAGGGAGAAAGAGAAAGAAAGAGACAGAGAGAGGGAGAGAGATGGGAAGAGGGAGGGAGAAAGAGAAAGAAAGAGAGAGGAGACACAGAAAGAGACAGACCCATATCCACTCTGCTTGATGAGATAACCATGGGGAAAGAAAGAGACAGAGAGAGGGAGAGAGATGGGAAGAGGGAGGGAGAAAGAGAAAGAAAGAGACAGAGAGAGGGAGAGAGATGGGAAGAGGGAGGGAGAAAGAGAAAGAAAGAGAGAGGAGACACAGAAAGAGACAGACCCATATCCACTCTGCTTGATGAGATAACCATGGGGAAAGAAAGAGTCAGAGAGAGGGAGAGAGATGGGAAGAGGGAGGGAGAAAGAGAAAGAAAGAGACAGAGAGAGGGAGAGAGATGGGAAGAGGGAGGGAGAAAGAGAAAGAAAGAGAGAGGAGACACAGAAAGAGACAGACCCATATCCACTCTGCTTGATGAGATCCCCATGGGGAAAGAAAGAGACAGAGAGAGGGAGAGAGATGGGAAGAGGGAGGGAGAAAGAGAAAGAAAGAGACAGAGAGAGACAGAGAGATGGGAAGAGGGAGGGAGAAAGAGACAGAGAGAGGGAGAGAGATGGGGAGAGGGAGGGAGAAAGAGAAAGAAAGAGACAGAGAGAGGGAGAGAGATGGGGAGAGGGAGGGAGAAAGAGAAAGAAAGAGAGAGGAGACAGAAAGAGACAGACTCATATCCACTCTGCTTGATGAGATCCCCATGGGGAAAGAAAGAGACAGAGAGAGGGAGAGAGATGGGAAGAGGGAGGGAGAAAGAGAAAGAAAGAGACAGAGAGAGGGAGAGAGATGGGAAGAGGGAGGGAGAAAGAGAAAGAAAGAGACAGAGAGAGGGAGAGAGATGGGAAGAGGGAGGGAGAAAGAGAAAGAAAGAGACAGAGAGAGGGAGAGAGATGGGAAGAGGGAGGGAGAAAGAGAAATAAAGAGAGAGGAGACACAGAAAGAGACAGACCCATATCCACTCTGCTTGATGAGATAACCATGGGGAAAGAAAGAGACAGAGAGAGGGAGAGAGATGGGAAGAGGGAGGGAGAAAGAGAAAGAAAGAGACAGAGAGAGGGAGAGAGATGGGAAGAGGGAGGGAGAAAGAGAAAGAAAGAGAGAGGAGACACAGAAAGAGACAGACCCATATCCACTCTGCTTGATGAGATCCCCATGGGGAAAGAAAGAGACAGAGAGAGGGAGAGAGATGGGAAGAGGGAGGGAGAAAGAGAAAGAAAGAGACAGAGAGAGACAGAGAGATGGGAAGAGGGAGGGAGAAAGAGACAGAGAGAGGGAGAGAGATGGGGAGAGGGAGGGAGAAAGAGAAAGAAAGAGACAGAGAGAGGGAGAGAGATGGGGAGAGGGAGGGAGAAAGAGAAAGAAAGAGAGAGAGAGGGAGAGAGATGGGGAGAGGGAGGGAGAAAGAGAGAGGAGACACAGAAAGAGACAGACCCATATCCACTCTGCTTGATGAGATGCCCATTGGGAAAGAAAGAGACAGAGAGAGGGAGAGAGATGGAGAGAGTGAGGGAGAAAGAGAAAGAAAGAGACAGAGAGAGGGAGAGAGATGGGGAGAGTGAGGGAGAAAGAGAAAGAAAGAGACAGAGAGAGGGGAGAGAGATGGGGAGAGGGAGGGAGAAAGAGAAAGAAAGAGACAGAGAGAGGGAGAGAGATGGAGAAAGAGAAAGAAAGAGACAGAGAGAGGGGGAGAGGGAGGGAGAAAGAGAAAGAAAGAGACAGAGAGAGGGAGAGAGGTGGGGAGAGGGAGGGAGAAAGAGAAAGAAAGAGACAGAGAGAGGGAGAGAGATGGAGAGAGGGAGGGAGAAAGAGAGAGGAGACACAGAAAGAGACAGACTCATATCCACTCTGCTTGATGAGATCCCCATGGGGAAAGAAAGAGACAGAGAGAGGGAGAGAGATGGAGAGAGTGAGGGAGAAAGAGAAAGAAAGAGACAGATAGAGGGAGAGAGATGGGGAGAGGGAGGGAGAAAGAGAAAGAAAGAGACAGAGAGAGGGAGAGAGATGGGAAGAGGGAGGGAGAAAGAGAAAGAAAGAGACAGAGAGAGGGAGAGAGATGGAGAGAGTGAGGGAGAAAGAGAAAGAAAGAGACAGAGAGAGGGAGAGAGATGGGAAGAGGGAGGGAGAAAGAGAAAGAAAGAGACAGAGAGAGGGAGATAGATGGGGAGAGGGAGGGAGAAAGATAAAGAAAGAGAGAGGAGACAGAAAGAGACAGACCCATATCCACTCTGCTTGATGAGATCCCCATGGGGAAAGAAAGAGACAGAGAGAGGGAGAGAGATGGGAAGAGGGAGGGAGAAAGAGAAAGAAAGAGACAGAGAGAGGGAGAGAGATGGGAAGAGGGAGGGAGAAAGAGAAAGAAAGAGACAGAGAGAGGGAGAGAGATGGGAAGAGGGAGGGAGAAAGAGAAAGAAAGAGACAGAGAGAGGGAGAGAGATGGGAAGAGGGAGGGAGAAAGAGAAATAAAGAGAGAGGAGACACAGAAAGAGACAGACCCATATCCACTCTGCTTGATGAGATAACCATGGGGAAAGAAAGAGACAGAGAGAGGGAGAGAGATGGGAAGAGGGAGGGAGAAAGAGAAAGAAAGAGACAGAGAGAGGGAGAGAGATGGGAAGAGGGAGGGAGAAAGAGAAAGAAAGAGAGAGGAGACACAGAAAGAGACAGACCCATATCCACTCTGCTTGATGAGATCCCCATGGGGAAAGAAAGAGACAGAGAGAGGGAGAGAGATGGGAAGAGGGAGGGAGAAAGAGAAAGAAAGAGACAGAGAGAGACAGAGAGATGGGAAGAGGGAGGGAGAAAGAGACAGAGAGAGGGAGAGAGATGGGGAGAGGGAGGGAGAAAGAGAAAGAAAGAGACAGAGAGAGGGAGAGAGATGGGGAGAGGGAGGGAGAAAGAGAAAGAAAGAGAGAGAGAGGGAGAGAGATGGGGAGAGGGAGGGAGAAAGAGAGAGGAGACACAGAAAGAGACAGACCCATATCCACTCTGCTTGATGAGATGCCCATTGGGAAAGAAAGAGACAGAGAGAGGGAGAGAGATGGAGAGAGTGAGGGAGAAAGAGAAAGAAAGAGACAGAGAGAGGGAGAGAGATGGGGAGAGTGAGGGAGAAAGAGAAAGAAAGAGACAGAGAGAGGGAGAGAGATGGGGAGAGGGAGGGAGAAAGAGAAAGAAAGAGACAGAGAGAGGGAGAGAGATGGAGAAAGAGAAAGAAAGAGACAGAGAGAGGGGGAGAGGGAGGGAGAAAGAGAAAGAAAGAGACAGAGAGAGGGAGAGAGGTGGGGAGAGGGAGGGAGAAAGAGAAAGAAAGAGACAGAGAGAGGGAGAGAGATGGAGAGAGGGAGGGAGAAAGAGAGAGGAGACACAGAAAGAGACAGACTCATATCCACTCTGCTTGATGAGATCCCCATGGGGAAAGAAAGAGACAGAGAGAGGGAGAGAGATGGAGAGAGTGAGGGAGAAAGAGAAAGAAAGAGACAGATAGAGGGAGAGAGATGGGGAGAGGGAGGGAGAAAGAGAAAGAAAGAGACAGAGAGAGGGAGAGAGATGGGAAGAGGGAGGGAGAAAGAGAAAGAAAGAGACAGAGAGAGGGAGAGAGATGGAGAGAGTGAGGGAGAAAGAGAAAGAAAGAGACAGAGAGAGGGAGAGAGATGGGAAGAGGGAGGGAGAAAGAGAAAGAAAGAGACAGAGAGAGGGAGAGAGATGGGGAGAGGGAGGGAGAAAGATAAAGAAAGAGAGAGGAGACACAGAAAGAGACAGACCCATATCCACTCTGCTTGATGAGATCCCCATGGGGAAAGAAAGAGACAGAGAGAGGGAGAGAGATGGGAAGAGGGAGGGAGAAAGAGAAAGAAAGAGACAGAGAGAGGGAGAGAGATGGGAAGAGGGAGGGAGAAAGAGAAAGAAAGAGACAGAGAGAGGGAGAGAGATGGGAAGAGGGAGGGAGAAAGAGAAAGAAAGAGAGAGGAGACACAGAAAGAGACAGACCCATATCCACTCTGCTTGATGAGATAACCATGGGGAAAGAAAGAGACAGAGAGAGGGAGAGAGATGGGAAGAGGGAGGGAGAAAGAGAAAGAAAGAGACAGAGAGAGGGAGAGAGATGGGAAGAGGGAGGGAGAAAGAGAAAGAAAGAGAGAGGAGACACAGAAAGAGACAGACCCATATCCACTCTGCTTGATGAGATAACCATGGGGAAAGAAAGAGTCAGAGAGAGGGAGAGAGATGGGAAGAGGGAGGGAGAAAGAGAAAGAAAGAGACAGAGAGAGGGAGAGAGATGGGAAGAGGGAGGGAGAAAGAGAAAGAAAGAGAGAGGAGACACAGAAAGAGACAGACCCATATCCACTCTGCTTGATGAGATCCCCATGGGGAAAGAAAGAGACAGAGAGAGGGAGAGAGATGGGAAGAGGGAGGGAGAAAGAGAAAGAAAGAGACAGAGAGAGACAGAGAGGGAGGGAGAAAGAGACAGAGAGAGGGAGAGAGATGGGGAGAGGGAGGGAGAAAGAGAAAGAAAGAGACAGAGAGAGGGAGAGAGATGGGGAGAGGGAGGGAGAAAGAGAAAGAAAGAGAGAGGAGACAGAAAGAGACAGACTCATATCCACTCTGCTTGATGAGATAACCATGGGGAACTTGTAGAACTTGTAGAACTCTTGCAGAGCCAATGAGCTGAAGCCTCAGACTGAGTAGCTGGGTTTGTTATGATGTCCCACTGCATGCTGGGAGGTTTAATAGGAGCGCTCAGAGCTGTTCTATCCAGCCTGTCAGGAACACTGATTTCAAACAGCCATGTTGTCTCATGCTAATGCTGTACCTCACATTAGGTCTGATGTTAGATTGGTTGATAATGGGCAGTAATTATCATTGCAGGTGCTACTGCTGACAGAGACAATATTCCCCAGGTTCCTCGGTCATGTGTGTGTGTGTGTGTGTGTTGAGATATAAAACGTGTGTGTGTGTGTGTGTGTGTGTGTGTGTGTGTGTGTGTGTGTGTGTGTGTGTGTGTGTGTGTGTGTGTGTGTGTGTGTGTTTGTGTGTGTGTGTGTCATCAAAGCTATTTCCTCTAATCAGCTATGCAGAGCTCTCCAGAGACATCATCACTATGACAACTCTGCCAGACTGAGAAGCACTCTCTCCTTCTCTATCTGTCGTTATCTCTTTCTCTCTCTCACTCTCTCACTCTCTCTTTCTTTCTCTCTCTATTATTTCCCCCTTTTTGTTCCTGTGTATTCTGGGTAAAGTCAGAGTTCCTCTGTGAGTGAGAATTAAATGGAGTAGGAGAGAGAGGATTGGTTGAAAAGTTTGCAGAGAGGTGGAAGAGAGAAAGGGGAGGAGGAAAGGAGGGACCATTAGAGTGAGGGATGGATGGAGGGAAGGAAGGAGGGATGTAGGAAACAGCAGATGGAGACGCAGCAGGTGTCGTGGGGAAGAGAGACCTCCACTCCTCTTCTCCTCCACTCCTCCACTCCTCCACTCCTCCTCTTCTGAACGTTCCGCTATGATGCTTCCTGACAGCATGGGAATAATAATCTGTAACACAATCTTTCTCTTTAACCACGAACATCCCCTCTCCTCTCCCCTCCCCTCTCCCCTCCTCTCTCCTCTCTCCTCTCTCCTCTCTCCTCTCTTCCCCTCCCCTCCTCTCTCCTCTCTTCCCCTCCCCTCCTCTCTCCTCTCTTCCCCTCTCCTCCACTCTCCTCTCTTCCCCTCCCCTCCGCTCTCCTCTCTTCCCCTCCCCTCCTCTCTCCTCTCTTCCCCTCTCATCTCTTCCCCTCCCCTCCTCTCTCCTCTCTTCCTCTCTTCCCCTCTCCTCCTCTCTCCTCTCTTCCCCTCCCCTTCTCTCTTCCCCTCCGCTCCTCTGTCCTCTCTTCCCCTCTCCTCTCTCCTCTCTTCCCCTCCGCTCCTCTGTCCTCTCTTCCCCTCTCCTCTCTCGTCTCTTCCCCTCCCCACCGCTCTCCTCTCTTCCCCTCCCCTCCGCTCTCCCTCTCTTCCCCTCCCCTCCTCTCTCCTCTCTTCCCCCCCTCCTCTCTCCTCTCTTCCCCTCCCATCCTCTCTCCTCTCTTCCCCTCCCCTCTGCTCTCCTCTCTTCCCCTCCACTCTCCTCTCTTCCCCTCCCCTCCTGTCTCCTCTCTTCCCCTCCCTCTTCTCTCCTCCCCTCCCCTCCTCTCTCCCCTCTTCCCCTCCCCTCTGCTCTCCTCTCTTCCCCTCCCTCTGCTCTCCTCTCTTCCCCTCTGCTCTCCTCTCTTCCCCTCCCCTCCTCTCTCCTCTCTTCCCCTCTCCTCCTCTCTCCTCTCTTCCCCTCTCCTCCTCTCTCCTCTCTTCCCCTCTCCTCTCTCCTCTCTTCCCTTCCCCTCTCTCCTCCTCTCTCCTCTCTGCCCCTCCCCTCCTCTCTCCTCTCTTCCCCTCTCCTCTCTCCTCTCTTCTCCTCCTCCCCCTTTCTCTCCTCCCCCTCCCCTCCTCTCTCCTCTCTTCCCCTCCCCTCCTCTCTCCTCTCTTCCCTTCCCTCCTCTCTCCTCTCTTCCCCTCTCCTCTCTCCTCTCTTCCCCTCCCCCTCCTCTCTCCTCTCTTCCCCTCCCCTCCTCTCTCCTCTTTTCCCCTCCCCTCTCCTCTCACCTCCTCTCTCTCCTCCCCTCTCCCCTCCTCCCTCCTCTCTCCTCTCTTCCCCTCCCCTCCTCTCTCCTCTCTTCCCCCCCTCCTCTCTCCTCTCTTCCCCTCTCCTCTCTCCTCTCTCCCCCCCTCCCCTCCTCTCTCCTCTCTTCCCCTCTCCTCTCTGCTCTCTTCCCCTCCCCTCCTCTCTCCTCTTTTCCCCTCCCCTCCCCTCTCCCCCCTCTCTCTCCTCCCCTCTCCCTCCTCTCTCCTCTCTTCCCCTCCCCTCCCCTCTCTTCCCCTCCCCTCCTCCCTCCTCTCTTCCCCTCTCCTCTCTCCTCTCTTCCCCTCCTCTCTCCTCTCTTCCCCTCTCCTCTCTCCTCTCTTCCCCTCCTCTCTCCTCTCTCCTCTCTTCCCCTCTCCTCTCTCCTCTCTTACCCTCCCCTCCTCTCTCCTCTTTTCCCCTCCCCTCTCCTCTCACCTCCTCTCCTGCAATTTTACTTAAAAGTAGTGTTGTTGAAATATATTTTAGTATACTAATTTCCTTACTTTAAAACATATTACAGAACCCTGCTGTAAATGTACAGCAGAGATTATGTTTTGTTTTACCGTAAGGAAAAATAACTGTAAAATATATTACAGCACATCTGTTATAAAGCAAAATTACAGTATTAAGTTGACAACTCTTGTGCCAGTATAATGCTGTACATTTACAGTGAAATTCTCCATGAAATCTAAATGTAAGAAAAACAATACATTTCTACATAAAATAATTTTATTCAAATTGGTTACAACATTAGCAACAAATGAACAACATAATTGGTAATAGAAGTAACAACAGTTAACACATATTATTATTATTATTATTATTATTATTATATTATTATATGTAACCAAATACGCTCATCATTACAACACTAATTTTAAACTACAGTATATTGTGTGCCTGTGTATTTGTATTGATTATGGATCCTCATTAGTTCCTGCCAAAGTAGCAGCTACTCTCCCTGGGATCCATTAGTTCCTGCCAAAGTAGCAGCTACTCTCCCTGGGGTCCATTAGTTCCTGCCAAAGTAGCAGCTACTCTCCCTGGGGTCCATTAGTTCCTGCCAAAGTAGCAGCTACTCTCCCTGGGGTCCATTAGTTCCTGCCAAAGCAGCAGCTACTCTTCCTGGGGTCCATTAGTTCCTGCCAAAGTAGCAGCTACTCTCCCTGGGGTCCATTAGTTCCTGCCAAAGTAGCAGCTACTCTTCCTGGGGTCCATTAGTTCCTGCCAAAGTAGCAGCTACTCTCCCTGGGGTCCATTAGTTCCTGCCAAAGTAGCAGCTACTCTCCCTGGGGTCCATTAGTTCCTGCCAAAGTAGCAGCTACTCTCCCTGGGGTCCATTAGTTCCTGCCAAAGTAGCAGCTACTCTCCCTGGGGTCCATTAGTTCCTGCCAAAGTAGCAGCTACTCTTCCTGGGGTCCATTAGTTCCTGCCAAAGTAGCAGCTACTCTTCCTGGGGTCCATTAGTTCCTGCCAAAGTAGCAGCTACTCTCCCTGGGGTCCATTAGTTCCTGCCAAAGTAGCAGCTACTCTCCCTGGGGTCCATTAGTTCCTGCCAAAGTAGCAGCTACTCTCCCTGGGGTCCATTAGTTCCTGCCAAAGTAGCAGCTACTCTCCCTGGGGTCCATTAGTTCCTGCCAAAGCAGCAGCTACTCTTCCTGGGGTCCATTAGTTCCTGCCAAAGTAGCAGCTACTCTCCCTGGGGTCCATTAGTTCCTGCCAAAGTAGCAGCTACTCTTCCTGGGGTCCATTAGTTCCTGCCAAAGTAGCAGCTACTCTCCCTGGGGTCCATTAGTTCCTGCCAAAGTAGCAGCTACTCTCCCTGGGGTCCATTAGTTCCTGCCAAAGTAGCAGCTACTCTCCCTGGGGTCCATTAGTTCCTGCCAAAGTAGCAGCTACTCTCCCTGGGGTCCATTAGTTCCTGCCAAAGTAGCAGCTACTCTCCCTGGGGTCCATTAGTTCCTGCCAAAGCAGCAGCTACTCTTCCTGGGGTCCATTAGTTCCTGCCAAAGTAGCAGCTACTCTCCCTGGGGTCCATTAGTTCCTGCCAAAGTAGCAGCTACTCTTCCTGGGGTCCATTAGTTCCTGCCAAAGTAGCAGCTACTCTCCCTGGGGTCCATTAGTTCCTGCCAAAGTAGCAGCTACTCTCCCTGGGGTCCATTAGTTCCTGCCAAAGTAGCAGCTACTCTCCCTGGGGTCCATTAGTTCCTGCCAAAGTAGCAGCTACTCTCCCTGGGGTCCATTAGTTCCTGCCAAAGTAGCAGCTACTCTTCCTGGGGTCCATTAGTTCCTGCCAAAGTAGCAGCTACTCTTCCTGGGGTCCATTAGTTCCTGCCAAAGTAGCAGCTACTCTCCCTGGGGTCCATTAGTTCCTGCCAAAGTAGCAGCTACTCTTCCTGGGGTCCATTAGTTCCTGCCAAAGTAGCAGCTACTCTTCCTGGGGTCCATTAGTTCGTGCCAAAGTAGCAGCTACTCTTCCTGGGGTCCAGTAGTTCCTGCCAAAGTAGCAGCTACTCTTCCTGGGGTCCATTAGTTCCTGCCAAAGTAGCAGCTACTCTTCCTGGGGTCCATTAGTTCCTGCCAAAGTAGCAGCTACTCTTCCTGGGGTCCATTAGTTCCTGCCAAAGTAGCAGCTACTCTTCCTGGGGTCCATTAGTTCCTGCCAAAGTAGCAGCTACTCTTCCTGGGGTCCATTAGTTCCTGCCAAAGTAGCAGCTACTCTTCCTGGGGTCCATTAGTTCCTGCCAAAGTAGCAGCTACTCTTCCTGGGGTCCATTAGTTCCTGCCAAAGTTGCAGCTACTCTTCCTGGGGTCCATTAGTTCCTGCCAAAGTAGCAGCTACTCTTCCTGGGATCCATTACTTCCTGCCAAAGTAGCAGCTACTCTTCCTGGGATCCATGAGTTCCTGCCAAAGCAGCAGCTACTCTTCGTGGGGTCCATTAGTTCCTGCCAAAGTAGCAGCTACTCTTCCTGGGGTCCATTAGTTCCTGCCAAAGCAGCAGCTACTCTTCCTGGGGTCCATTAGTTCCTGCCAAAGTAGCAGCTACTCTTCCTGGGGTCCATTAGTTCCTGCCAAAGTAGCAGCTACTCTTCCTGGGGTCCATTAGTTCCTGCCAAAGCAGCAGCTACTCTTCCTGGGGTCCATTAGTTCCTGCCAAAGCAGTAGCTACTCTTCCTGTGATCCATTAGTTCCTGCCAAAGTAGCAGCTACTCTGTGTGCCCTCAGGCCCCTATTCCACCACTACCACTTATCTACAGTACTAAATCAATGTGTATGTATAATGTGTACATTCTCATATGTGTGTGTGTGTGTGTGTGTGTGTGTGTGTGTGTGTGTGTGTGTGTGTGTGTGTGTGTGTGTGTGTGTGTGTGTGTGTGTGTGTGTGTGTGTGTGTGTGTGTGTGTGTGTGTGTGTGTGTGTGTGTGTGTGTGTGTGTGTGTGTGTGTGTGTATGCATGTGTCTGGGCCAATGTTTGTGTTGCTTCACAGTCCCCGCTGTTCCATAAGGTGTTTTGTTATCATTTTTTTATCTAATTTTACTGCTTGGGGCAGTCGCATGATGTGGAATAGAATTCCATGTAGTCATGGCTCTATGTAGTACTGTGCGCCTCCCATAGTCTGTTCTGGACTTGGGGACTGTGAAGAGACCTCTTGTGGCATGTCTTGTGGGGTATGCATGGGTGTCTGTCTAAAGTACTGGCGCACACATGTCAATACCTCTCAATGACTTAAATGTAAATGTAAATAAATAAAAGTAGTGATGAAGTCCACTTTCAGCCAGCAGAGATTGACATGCATATTGTTAATATTAGCTCGTGCTGCCCTGTTCTGAGCCAATTGCAATTTTCCTAAGTCCTTTTTTGTGGCACCTGACCACACGACTGAACAGTAGTCCAGGTGCGACAAAACTGGGGCCTGTAGAACCTGCCTTGTTGACAGTGTTGTTAAGAAGGTAGAAACTGGGGCCTGTAGGACCTGCCTTGTTGACAGTGTTGTTAAGAAGGTAGAAACTGGGGCCTGTAGGACCTGCCTTGTTGACAGTGTTGTTAAGAAGGTAGAAACTGGGGCCTGTAGGACCTGCCTTGTTGACAGTGTTGTTAAGAAGGTAGAAACTAGGGCCTGTAGGACCTGCCTTGTTGACAGTGTTGTTAAGAAGGTAGAAACTGGGGCCTGTAGGACCTGCCTTGTTGACAGTGTTGTTAAGAAGGTAGAAACTGGGGCCTGTAGGACCTGCCTTGTTGACAGTGTTGTTAAGAAGGTAGAAACTGGGGCCTGTAGGACCCGCCTTGTTGACAGTGTTGTTAAGAAGGTAGAAACTGGGGCCTGTAGGACCTGCCTTGTTGACAGTGTTGTTAAGAAGGTAGAAACTGGGGCCTGTAGGACCTGCCTTGTTGACAGTGTTGTTAAGAAGGTAGAAACTGGGGCCTGTAGGACCTGCCATGTTGACAGTGTTGTTAAGAAGGTAGAAACTGGGGCCTGTAGGACCTGCCTTGTTGACAGTGTTGTTAAGAAGGTAGAAACTGGGGCCTGTAGGACCTGCCTTGTTGACAGTGTTGTTAAGAAGGTAGAAACTGGGGCCTGTAGGACCTGCCTTGTTGACAGTGTTGTTAAGAAGGTAGAAACTGGGGCCTGTAGGACCTGCCATGTTGACAGTGTTGTTAAGAAGGTAGAAACTGGGGCCTGTAGGACCTGCCTTGTTGACAGTGTTGTTAAGAAGGTAGAAACTGGGGCCTGTAGGACCTGCCTTGTTGACAGTGTTGTTAAGAAGGTAGAAACTGGGGCCTGTAGGACCTGCCTTGTTGACAGTGTTGTTAAGAAGGTAGAAACTGGGGCCTGTAGGACCTGCCTTGTTGACAGTGCTGTTAAGAAGGTAGAAACTGGGGCCTGTAGGACCTTGCCTTGTTGACAGTGTTGTTAAGAAGGTAGAAACTGGGGCCTGTAGGACCTGCCTTGTTGACAGTGTTGTTAAGAAGGTAGAAACTGGGGCCTGTAGGACCTGCCTTGTTGACAGTGTTGTAAAGAAGGTAGAAACTGGGGCCTATCGGACCTGCCTTGTTGACAGTGTTGTTAAGAAGGTAGAAACTGGGGACTATCGGACCCGCCTTGTTGACAGTGTTGTTAAGAAGGTAGAAACTGGGGCCTGTAGGACCTGCCTTGTTGACAGTGTTGTTAAGAAGGTAGAAACTGGGGCCTATAGGACCTGCCTTGTTGACAGTGTTGTTAAGAAGGTAGAAACTGGGGCCTGTAGGACCTGCCTTGTTGACAGTGTTGTTAAGAAGGTAGAAACTGGGGCCTGTAGGACCTGCCTTGTTGACAGTGTTGTTAAGAAGGTAGAAACTGGGGCCTGTAGGACCTGCCTTGTTGACAGTGTTGTTAAGAAGGTAGAAACTGGGGCCTATAGGACCTGCCTTGTTGACAGTGTTGTTAAGAAGGTAGAAACTGGGGCCTGTAGGACCTGCCTTGTTGACAGTGTTGTTAAGAAGGTAGAAACTGGGGCCTGTAGGACCTGCCTTGTTGACAGTGTTGTTAAGAAGGTAGAAACTAGGGCCTGTAGGACCTGCCTTGTTGACAGTGTTGTTAAGAAGGTAGAAACTAGGGCCTGTAGGACCTGCCTTGTTGACAGTGTTGTTAAGAAGGCCGAGCATCGCTTTATTATAGACTGACTTTTAAAAACATTTTTTTATTTTTACATTTGAAGTTTTTCTCATTGAGATTTAATCTCTTTTCCAAGAGAGACCTGGTCCAATAGCAGCAGGGGGAACAACGTTTCAGACAAAACATACACTTCTCCCCATCCTATTATT
>NW_025745925.1:160244-233886 GCF_021184085.1 Oncorhynchus gorbuscha | reverse complement strand
GGAAAAGTCAGCTCTCTACATAAAGGGACTCAGGGACTCATAAAGGACTCAGCCCTGGGGTTCTCGAACAGTCAGCTCTCTACATAAAGGGACTCAGCCCTGGGGATCTGGAACGGCCAGCTCTCTACATAAAGGGACTCAGCCCTGTGGTTCTGGAAAAGTCAGCTCTCTACATAAAGGGACTCAGCCCTGGGGTTCTGGAAAAGTCAGCTCTCTACATAAAGGGACTCAGCCCTGTGGTTCTGGAAAAGTCAGCTCTCTACATAAAGGGACTCAGCCCTGGGGTTCTCGAACAGTCAGCTCTCTACATAAAGGGACTCAGCCCTGGGGATCTGGAACGGCCAGCTCTCTACATAAAGGGACTCAGCCCTGTGGTTCTGGAAAAGTCAGCTCTCTACATAAAGGGACTCTGTCATGCAGGTGAAAGAGGACCCAAAAGCGACTTAACAGAAATAGAGTTTATTTAAGTCCAAACAGGGAAAAACAGAAATCCTCTAGTCTGTAGAGGGGAATAACTGGAGAAGCGGCCACAGACTGCAGGTCGCTTCGGGTAGGCGCAGGCCGTAGTTGACAGAGACACCTGCTCACACGCAGCATCTGATGAAGGCAAAAAACACGACAGGACAGGGCGATACACAATCACAGCAAAAACACGACAGGACAGGGCGAAACGCAATCACAGCATGGTGAATACTAAACAAGGAACCGACGGGACAGGAACGGAACACAAAGGAATAAATAGGGACTCTAATCAGGGGAAAGGATCGGGAACAGGTGTGGGAAGACTAAATGATGATTAGGGGAATAGGAACAGCTGGGAGCAGGAACGGAACGATAGAGAGAAGAGAGAGCGAGAGAGTGAGAGAGGGAGGGGAGAGAGAGGGATAGAAGGAGGGAAAGAACCAAATAAGACCAGCAGAGGGAAACGAATAGAATGGGGAGCACAGGGACAAGACATGATAATAAATGACAAACATGACAGTACCCCCCCCACTCACCGAGCGCCTCCTGGCGCACTCGAGGAGGAATCCTGGCGGCAACGGAGGAAATCATCGATGAGTGAACGGTCCAGCACGTCCCGAGACGGAACCCAACTCCTCTCCTCAGGACCGTAACCCTCCCAATCCACTAAGTATTGGTGACCCGTCCCGAGAACGCATGTCCATGATCTTATGTACCTTGTAAATAGGTGCGCTCTCGACAAGGACGGGAGGGGGGGAGGGAAGACGAACGGGGGTGCGAAGAAAGGGCTTAACACAGGAGACATGGAAGACAGGATGGACGCGACGAAGATGTCGCGGAAGAAGCAGTCGCACAGCGACAGGATTGACGACCTGGGAGACACGGAACGGACCAATGAACCGCGGAGTCAACTTACGAGAAGCTGTCGTAAGAGGAAGGTTGCGAGTGGAAAGCCACACTCTCTGGCCGCAACAATACCTTGGACTCTTAATCCTGCGTTTATTGGCGGCTCTCACCGTCTGTGCCCTGTAACGGCAAAGTGCAGACCTCACCCTCCTCCAGGTGCGCTCACAACGTTGGACAAACGCTTGAGCGGAGGAACGCTGGACTCGGCAAGCTGGGATGAGAACAGAGGAGGCTGGTAACCCAGACTACTCTGAAACGGAGATAACCCGGTAGCAGACGAAGGAAGCGGGTGAGCGTATTCTGCCCAGGGGAGCTGTTCTGCCCAAGACGCAGGGTTTCTGAAAGAAAGGCTGCGTAGTATGCGACCAATCGTCTGATTGGCCCTCTCTGCTTGACCGTTAGACTGGGGATGAAACCCGGAAGAGAGACTGACGGACGCACCAATCAAACGACAGAACTCCCTCCAAAACTGTGACGTGAATTGCGGGCCTCTGTCTGAAACGGCGTCTAACGGGAGGCCATGAATTCTGAATACATTCTCAATAATGATTTGTGCCGTCTCCTTAGCGGAAGGAAGTTTAGCGAGGGGAATGAAATGTGCCGCCTTAGAGAACCTATCGACAACCGTCAGAATCACAGTCCTCCCCGCAGACAAAGGCAGACCGGTAATGAAGTCTAAGGCAATGTGAGACCATGGTCGAGAAGGAATGGGAGCGGTCTGAGGCGACCGGCAGGAGGAGAGTTACCCGACTTAGTCTGCGCGCAGTCCGAACAAGCAGCCACGAAACGGCGCGTGTCACGCTCCTGAGTCGGCCACCAAAAGCGCTGGCGAATAGACGCAAGAGTGCCTCGAACACCGGGATGACCAGCTAACTTGGCAGAGTGAGCCCACTGAAGAACAGCCAGACGAGTGGAAACAGGAACGAAAAGGAGGTTACTAGGACAAGCGCGCGGCGACGCAGTGTGCGTGAGTGCTTGCTTAACCTGTCTTTCAATTCCCCAGACTGTTAACCCGACAACACGCCCATAAGGAAGAATCCCCTCGGGATCAGTAGAAGCCACAGAAGAACTAAACAGACGGGATAAGGCATCAGGCTTGGTGTTCTTGCTACCCGGACGGTAAGAAATCACAAACTCGAAACGAGCGAAAAACAACGCCCAACGAGCTTGACGGGCATTAAGTCGTTTGGCAGAACGGATGTACTCAAGGTTCTTATGGTCTGTCCAAACGACAAAAGGAACGGTCGCCCCCTCCAACCACTGTCGCCATTCGCCTAGGGCTAGCGGATGGCGAGCAGTTCACGGTTACCCACATCATAGTTGCGCTCAGATGGCGACAGGCGATGAGAAAAATAAGCGCAAGGATGAACCTTATCGTCAGACTGGAAGCGCTGGGATAGAATGGCTCCCACGCCTACCTCTGAAGCGTCAACCTCGACAATGAATTGTCTAGTGACGTCAGGAGTAACGAGGATAGGAGCGGACGTAAAACGTTCTTTTAGAAGATCAAAAGCTCCTGGGCGGAACCGGACCACTTAAAACACGTCTTGACAGAAGTAAGAGCTGTGAGAGGGCAGCAACTTGACCGAAATTACGAATGAAACGCCGATAGAAATTAGCGAAACCTAAAAAGCGCTGCAACTCGACACGTGACCTTGGAACGGGCCAATCACTGACAGCTTGGACCTTAGCGGAATCCATCTGAATGCCTTCAGCGGAAATAACGGAACCGAGAAAAGTAACGGAGGAGACATGAAAAGAGCACTTCTCAGCCTTTACGTAGAGACAATTCTCTAAAAGGCGCTGTAGAACACGTCGAACGTGCTGAACATGAATCTCGAGTGACGGAGAAAAATCAGGATATCAAGATAGACAAAAACAAAATGTTCAGCATGTCTCTCAGAACATCATTAACTAATGCCTGAAAAACAGCTGGCGCATTGGCGAGACCGAACGGCAGAACCCGGTACTCAAAATGCCCTAACGGAGTGTTAAACGCCGTTTTCCACTCGTCCCCCTCTCTGATGCGCACGAGATGGTAAGCGTTACGAAGGTCCAACTTAGTAAAGCACCTGGCTCCCTGCAGAATCTCGAAGGCTGATGACATAAGGGGAAGCGGATAACGATTCTTAACCGTTATGTCATTCAGCCCTCGATAATCCACGCAGGGGCGCAGAGTACCGTCCTTCTTCTTAACAAAAAAGAACCCCGCCCGGCCGGAGAAGAAGAAGGCACTATGGTACCGGCGTCAAGAGACACAGACAAATAATCCTCGAGAGCCTTACGTTCGGGAGCCGACAGAGAGTATAGTCTACCTCGAGGAGGAGTGGTCCCCGGAAGGAGATCAATACTACAATCATACGACCGGTGAGGAGGAAGGGAGTTGGCTCGGGACCGACTGAAGACCGTGCGCAGATCATGATATTCCTCCGGCACTCCTGTCAAATCGCCAGGTTCCTCCTGAGAAGTAGGGACAGAAGAAACGGGAGGGATGGCAGACATTAAACACTTCACATGACAAGAAACGTTCCAGGATAGGATAGAATTACTAGACCAATTAATAGAAGGATTATGACATACTAGCCAGGGATGACCCAAAACAACAGGTGTAAACGGTGAACGAAAAATCAAAAAGAAATAGTCTCACTGTGGTTACCAGATACTGTGAGGGTTAAAGGTAGTGTCTCAAATCTGATACTGGGAAGATGACTACCATCTAAGGCGAACATGGGCGTAGGCTTATCTAACTCTCTGAAAGGAATGTCATGTTTCCGAACCCATGCTTCGTCCATGAAACAACCCTCAGCCCCAGAGTCTATCAAGGCACTACATGTAGCACCCGAACCGGTCCAGCGTAGATGGACCGACAAAGTAGTACAGGATTTTGATGGAGAGACTTGAGTAGTTGCGCTCACCTGTAGCCCTCCGCTTACAGATGAGCTCTGGCTTTTACTGGACATGAATTAACAAAATGTCCAGCAACTCCGCAATAGAGGCACAGGCGGTTGGTGATCCTCCGTTCCCTCTCCTTAGTCGAGATGCGAATCCCTCCCAGCTGCATGGGCTCAGACTCTGAGCCAGAGGAGGGAGATGGTTGCGATGCGGAGCAGGGAAACACCGTTGATGCGAGCTCTCTTCCACGAGCCCGGTGACGAAGATCTACCCGTCGTTCTATGCGGATGGCGAGAGCAATCAAAGAGTCCACATCTGAAGGAACCTCCCGGGAGAGAATCTCATCCTTAACCACTGCGTGGAGTCCCTCCAGAAAACGAGCGAGCAGCGCCGGCTCGTTCCACTCACTAGAGGCAGCAAGAGTGCGAAACTCAATAGAATAATCCGTTATGGACCGTTCACCTTGGCATAAGGAAGCCAGGGCCCTAGAAGCCTCCCTACCAAAAACTGAACGGTCAAAAACCCGAATCATCTCCTCTTTAAAGTTCTGGAACTTGTTAGAGCAATCAGCCCTTGCCTCCCAGATAGCTGTGCCCCATTCTCGAGCCCGGCCAGTAAGGAGTGAAATGACGTAAGCAACCCGAGCTCTCTCTAGAGTATGTGTTGGGTTGGAGAGAGAACACAATCTCACACTGCGTGAGAAAGGAGCGGCACTCAGTGGGCTGCCCGGAGTAGCAAGGTGGGTTATTAACCCTAGGTTCTGGAGGCTCGGCAGGCCAGGAAGTAACAGGTGGCACGAGACGTAGACTCTGGAACTGTCCAGAGAGGTCGGAAACCTGAGCGGCCAGGTTCTCCACGGCATGGCGAGCAGCAGACAATTCCTGCTCGTGTCTGCCGAGCATGGCTCCTTGGATCTCGACGGCAGTGTAACGAGCGTCTGAAGTCGCTGGGTCCATTCCTTGGTCGGTTCCTTCTGTCATGCAGGTGAAAGAGGACCCAAAAGCGACTTAACAGAAATAGAGTTTATTTAAGTCCAAACAGGGAAAAACAGAAATCCTCTAGTCTGTAGAGGGAATAACTGGAGAAGCGGCCACAGACTGCAGGTCGCTTCGGGTAGGCGCAGGCCGTAGTTGACAGAGACACCTGCTCACACGCAGCATCTGATGAAGGCAAAAACACGACAGGACAGGGCGATACACAATCACAGCAAAAACACGACAGGACAGGGCGAAACGCAATCACAGCATGGTGAATACTAAACAAGGAACCGACGGGACAGGAACGGAACACAAAGGAATAAATAGGGACTCTAATCAGGGGAAAGGATCGGGAACAGGTGTGGGAAGACTACATGATGATTAGGGGAATAGGAACAGCTGGGAGCAGGAACGGAACGATAGAGAGAAGAGAGAGCGAGAGAGTGAGAGAGGGAGGGGGAGAGAGAGGGATAGAAGGAGGGAAAGAACCAAATAAGACCAGCAGAGGGAAACGAATAGAATGGGGAGCACAGGGACAAGACATGATAATAAATGACAAACATGACAGACTCAGCCCTTGGGTTCTCGAACAGTCAGCTCTCTACATAAAGGGACTCAGCCCTGGGGATCTGGACCGGCCAGCTCTCTACATAAAGGGACTCAGCTCTCTACATAAAGGGACTCAGCTCTCTACATAAAGGGACTCAACTCTCTACATAAAGGGACTCAGCTATCTACATAAAGGGACTCAGCTCTCTACATAAAGGGTCTCAGCTCTCTACATAAAGGGACTCAGCTCTCTACATAAAGGGACTCAGCTCTCTACATAAAGGGACTCAGCTCTCTACATAAAGGGACTCAGCCCTGGGGTTCTGGAACAGTCAGCTCTCTACATAAAGGGACTCAGCTCTCTACATAAAGGGACTCAGCTCTCTACATAAAGGGTCTCAGCTCTCTACATAAAGGGTCTCAGCTCTCTACATAAAGGGACTCAGCTCTCTACATAAAGGGACTCAGCTCTACATAAAGGGACTCAGCCCTGGGGTTCTGGAACGGCCAGCTCTCTACATAAAGGGACTCAGCCCTGGGGTTCTGGAACGGCCAGCTCTCTACATAAAGGACTCAGCCCATAAAGGGACTCAGCTCTACATAAAGGGACTCAGCTCTCTACATAAAGGGACTCAGCTCTCTACATAAAGGGTCTCAGCTCTCTACATAAAGGGACTCAACTCTCTACATAAAGGGACTCAGCTCTCTACATAAAGGGACTCAGCTCTCTACATAAAAGGGACTCAGCTCTCTACATAAAGGGGGACTCAGCTCTCTACATAAAGGGACTCAGCTCTCTACATAAAGGGTCTCAGCTCTCTACATAAAGGGACTCAGCTCTCTACATAAAGGGTCTCAGCTCTCTACATAAAGGGACTCAGCTCTCTACATAAAGGGACTCAGCTCTCTATATAAAGGGTCTCAGCTCTGGGGTTCTGGAACAGTCAGCTCTCTATATAAAGGACTCAGCCCTGGGGTTCTGGAACGGCCAGCTGTCTACATAAAGGGACTCAGCCCTGGGGTTCTGGAACGGCCAGCTGTCTACATAAAGGGACTCAGCCCTGGGGTTCTGGAACGGCCAGCTGTCTACATAAAGGGACTCAGCCCTGGGGTTCTGGAACAGTCAGCTCTCTACATAAAGGGACTCAGCTCTCTACATAAAGGGACTCAGCTCTCTACATAAAGGGACTCAGCTCTGGGGTTCTGGAACAGTCAGCTCTCTACATAAAGGGACTCAGCTCTCTACATAAAGGGACTCAGCTCTCTACATAAAGGGACTCAGCTCTCTACATAAAGGGACTCAGCTCTGGGGTTCTGGAACAGTCAGCTCTCTCACACTCTCAACGTCTTACTTCCAAATAACCAGTCTGGGGAAGACGGGTAATCACATGAACTGTGGCCTTGTCATTAGGTCTGAACACTATGGTCACTTAGCTCCACAACACAACCCTCATTTGTCCTCCATCTTGTAATTAGCTGGCCGGGACCTGGGTTCAAGGGTCAGGGCTCTCTAGCCATCGGTGGAGTTTGCAGCATGCATCTAACAAAGCAAACAACCGTTAAAGTGGGGTTTAGTTTCATGAATACTCTCTAGTTGAAGTGGAGGGTCTGAAGAAACAGAGCTGTCTGTCAGTGTGTTCAGCTTACTGTTAGTAGTTAGTCTGTGGTCAGGTTAGTGGAATGAGTCCCTGGGGTTAGTGTAACTAGTGAGTCTGTCAGTGTGGTCAGTGTAAAGGGAGTCTGTGGTCAGGTTACTGTTAGTAGTTAGTCTGTGGTCAGGTTAGTGTAACTAGTGAGTCTGTGGTCAGGTTCTGTAACTAGTGAGTCTGTCAGTGTGGTCAGGTTAGTGTAACTAGTGAGTCTGTGGTCAGGTTAGTGTAACTAGTGACTCTGTGGTCAGGTTAGTGTAACTAGCTAGTCTGTGGTACATAAAGGACTTAGCTCTACAGTAGTTAGGCTGTGGTCAGGTTAGTGTAACTAGTGACTCTGTGGTCAGGTTAGTGTAACTATAGTCTGTGGTCTCAGTTAGTCTGTCTGGAACAGTTAGTGTAACTAGCAGTCTGTGGTCAGGTTAGTGTAACTAACCTGTGGTCAGGTTAGTGTAACTAGCTAGTCTGTGGTCAGGTTAGTGTAACTAGTTAGTCTGTCAGTGTGGGTTAGTGTAACTAGCTAGTCTGTGGTCAGGTTAGTGTAACACAGTCCCAGGTTAGTGTAACTATAGTTGTCAGTGTCCATTTGTAACTAGTTAGTCTGGTCAGGTTAGTGTAACTAGTGGGTTCAGTGTGGTCAGGTTAGTGTAACTAGTGAGTCTGTGGTCAGGTTAGTGTAACTAGTGAGTCTGTCAGCATGTTCAGGTTAGTGTAACAACTCTGTGGTCAGGTTAGTGTAACTAGTTAGTCTGTGGGGTTTAGTTTCAGTGAATAACTAGTTAGTCTGTCAAGTGGTCAGGTTAGTGTAACTAGTGAGTCTGTCAGTGTGTTCAGGTTAATATAATAAATAGTAGTTAGTCTGTGGTCAGGTTAGTGTAACTACTTGAGTCTGTGGTCAGGTTAGTGTAACTAGTAGTCTGTCAGTGTGGTCAGGTTAGTGTAACTAGTGAGTCTGTGGTCAGGTTACTGTTAGTAGTCTGTCAGTGTGGTCAGGTTAGTGTAACTAGTTAGTCTGTCAGTGTGGTCAGGTTAGTGTAACTAGTGAGTCTGTCAGTGTGGTCAGGTTAGTGTAACTAGTGAGTCTGTCAGTGTGGTCAGGTTAGTGTAACTAGTTAGTCTGTCAGTGTGGTCAGGTTAGTGTAACTAGTTAGTCTGTCAGTGTGGTCAGGTTAGTGTAACTAGTTAGTCTGTGGTCAGGTTAGTGTAACTAGTGAGTCTGTGGTCAGGTTAGTGTAACTAGTCTAGTCTGTGGTCAGGTTAGTGTAACTAGTTAGTCTGTCAGTGTGGTCAGGTTAGTGTAACTGAGTCTAGTCTGTGGTCAGGTTAGTGTAACTAGTGAGTCTGTCAGTGTGGTCAGGTTAGTGTAACTAGTTAGTCTGTCAGTGTGGTCAGGTTAGTGTAACTAGTTAGTCTGTGGTCAGGTTAGTGTAACTAGTGAGTCTGTCAGTGTGGTCAGGTTAGTGTAACTAGTGAGTCTGTCTGTGGTCAGGTTAGTGTAACTAGTGAGTCTGTCAGTGTGGTCAGGTTAGTGTAACTAGTGAGTCTGTCTGTGGTCAGGTTAGTGTAACTAGTGAGTCTGTCAGCGTGGTCAGGTTAGTGTAACTAGTGAGTCTGTCAGTGTGGTCAGGTTAGTGTAACTAGTGAGTCTGTCAGTGTGGTCAGGTTAGTGTAACTAGTGAGTCTGTCAGTGTGGTCAGGTTAGTGTAACTAGTTAGTCTGTCAGTGTGGTCAGGTTAGTGTAACTAGTTAGTCTGTCAGTGTGGTCAGGTTAGTGTAACTAGTGAGTCTGTGTGGTCAGGTTAGTGTAACTAGTGAGTCTGTGTGGTCAGGTTAGTGTAACTAGTGAGTCTGTCAGTGTGGTCAGGTTAGTGTAACTAGTTAGTCTGTCAGTGTGGTCAGGTTAGTGTAACTAGTGAGTCTGTCTGTGGTCAGGTTAGTGTAACTAGTGAGTCTGTCAGTGTCAGGTTAGTGTAACTAGTGAGTCTGTCAGTGTGGTCAGGTTAGTGTAACTAGTGAGTCTGTCAGTGTGGTCAGGTTAGTGTAACTAGTGAGTCTGTCAGTGTGGTCAGGTTAGTGTAACTAGTGAGTCTGTCAGTGTGGTCAGGTTAGTGTAACTAGTGAGTCTGTCAGCGTGGTCAGGTTAGTGTAACTAGTGAGTCTGTCAGTGTGGTCAGGTTAGTGTAACTAGTGAGTCTGTCAGTGTGGTCAGGTTAGTGTAACTAGTGAGTCTGTCAGTGTGGTCAGGTTAGTGTAACTAGTGAGTCTGTCAGTGTGGTCAGGTTAGTGTAACTAGTGAGTCTGTCAGTGTGGTCAGGTTAGTGTAACTAGTGAGTCTGTCAGTGTGGTCAGTTTAGTGTAACTAGTGAGTCTGTCAGTGTGGTCAGGTTAGTGTAACTAGTGAGGTATATCTACAGGGAGGAGGCAGCCAGAACCTACAAAGGAAGCTCTCTGAAGTTTCCCCTTTAGTGACGTCTATTGAAGAGGAGGAGGTGTGTTTCAGCAGGAAGACTTGGTGCTGGAGAATGCAGCTGTGTAGACAAAGCTCCTGTCCATTAACAACAACAACAACAACAACAACAACAACAACAACAACAACAACAACAACAACAACAAATAATATACATACTTTTTGTTCGTGTCATTTATATACACATATATTGTCTTTTTAGTTTTGGGGCAAAAAAATATTGTATAATCACCAGGAATTCATTACATTTGTTTAATTCGTTTAATTTGGGGAAATCTGTTCCCAAGTATTCCCACAAATAAATAAAAATACTTGATTGTGTCTCAATGTCAACAAGGTAGGAAATAATTGTTCTTCTCAAGTATAATCTCGTTTTGGTCTTTGTTGTCAATTTACAGTGTATAAATTATTATAATTATAGGGGGGGGTGTGCTGTGGGATTGTTTAAAATACTCTTTGAAGGAGGGGGGGGGGGTTCAGATGTTTTCAGAAGATGGGCAGGGACTCTGCTGTCCTCGCTTCAGGAGGAAGCTGGTTCCATCATTGGGGTGCCAGGTCAGAGAAGAGCTTGGACTGGGCTGAGAGGGAGATGCCCTCCCGTGGGGGTGGGTTGGCCATGAGACCTGAGGTGGTTGGAGTGTAGGGACTTCATATAGATATAGAAAGGATAGGGGAGTTATTCGCAATATTGAGGAGACCAAACTGCTGGGTGTGTCACCCTAGATAGCAACTAACAAGCCACGGTATCATGGTCAAAACATATCGACTCAATGGTTACTGAAATGGGAAGAGGTCTGTCCACGATAAGGCGTTGCTCTGCTTTCTTCACATCTCAGTCAACCAGACAAGTCCTACAGGCCCAAGCTTAGACGCTCCTGCACTACTGTCCAGTTGTGTGGTCAGGTGCAGCTTAGAAGGACATAGGCAGTTGTGTGGTCAGGTGCAGCTTAGAAGGACATAGGCAGTTGTGTGGTCAGGTGCAGCTAAGAAGGACATAGGCAGTTGTGTGGTCAGGTGCAGCTTAGAAGGACATAGGCAGTTGTGTGGTCAGGTGCAGCTTAGAAGAAGGACATAGGCAGTTGTGTGGTCAGGTGCAGCTTAGAAGGACATAGGCAGTTGTGTGGTCAGGTGCAGCTTAGAAGGACATAGGCAGTTGTGTGGTCAGGTGCAGCTTAGAAGGACATAGGCAGTTGTGTGGTCAGGTGCAGCTTAGAAGGACATAGGCAGTTGTGTGGTCAGGTGCAGCTTAGAAGGACATAGGCAGTTGTGTGGTCAGGTGCAGCTTAGAAGGACATAGGCAGTTGGTTCAGCAACAGAGACATAGGCACGTATTGCACAGCTTAGAAGGACATGGGAGTTGTGTGAGGGTCAGTGACACGCATGTCATTCTCCCCTGGTTCAATAGTTGAGGACATAGGCAGATTGATTGTATCACTGTCGGTCTTTGTGCCACAGATTGATTGGAGTTTTTCCTAGCCACCGTGCTTCTACACCTGCATTGCTTGCTGTTTGGGGGTTTTAGGCTGGGTCTCTGTACAGCACTGTGAGATATCAGCTGATGTACGAAGGGCTTTATAAATACATTTGATTTGATTTGATTTGATGTGTTAAAGTCTGTTTCAGCAGCTGGCACAGAGGTCGGACACTCATCGGTATCACACAGGACGGACACTCATCGGTATCACACAGGACGGACACTCATCGGTATCACACAGGACGGACACTCATCGGTATCACACAGGACGGACACTCATCGGTGTCACACAGGACGGACACTCATCGGTGTCACACAGGACGGACACTCATCGGTATCACACAGGACACGGGTGACATCAAGTCTAAATCAATCAATCAATCAACTTTTATTTATAAAGCCCTTCGTACATCAGCTGATATCTCAAAGTGCTGTACAGAAACCCAGCCTAAAACCCCCAAACAGTGTGGCAGTGTAATGTTTGATGTCTTCATGTGAATAACCCCTATGACGTAGCTGGAATGACGAGATCCATGTTCTTCTTCTCTGTTTTTGTGTTATTATTACGCTGCCACACTGTGTTGGATCTTGTCCAGACGTCTTGTCTCAAGAGGACCACAAAGGAAATAAGTCCCAGACTTTATTGCGTGTTGTCCTCCATGATTTAACAAAGGAAATAAGTCCCAGACTTTATTGCGTGTTGTCCTCCATGATTTAACAAAGGAAATAAGTCCCAGACTTTATTGCGTGTTGTCCTCCATGATTTAACAAAGGAAATAAGTCCCAGACTTTATTGCGTGTTGTCCTCCATGATTTAACAAAGGAAATAAGTCCCAGACTTTATTGCGTGTTGTCCTCCATGATTTAACAAAGGAAATAAGTCCCAGACTTTATTGCGTGTTGTCCTCCATGATTTAACAAAGGAAATAAGTCCCAGACTTTATTGCGTGTTGTCCTCCATGATTTAACAATGGAAATAAGTCCCAGACTTTATTTAACAAAGGAAATTGCGTGTTGTCCTCCATGATTTAACAAAGGAAATAAGTCCCAGACTTTATTGCGTGTTGTCCTCCATGATTTAACAAAGGAAATAAGTCCCAGACTTTATTGCGTGTTGTCCTCCATGATTTAACAAAGGAAATATGTCCCAGACTTTATTGCGTGTTGTCCTCCATGATTTAACAAAGGAAATAAGTCCCAGACTTTATTGCGTGTTGTCCTCCATGATTTAACAAAGGAAATAAGTCCCAGACTTTATTGCGTGTTGTCCTCCATGATTTAACAAAGGAAATAAGTCCCAGACTTTATTGCGTGTTGTCCTCCATGATTTAACAAAGGAAATATGTCCCAGACTTTATTGCGTGTTGTCCTCCATGATTTAACAAAGGAAATAAGTCCCAGACTTTATTGCGTGTTGTCCTCCATGATTTAACAAAGGAAATAAGTCCCAGACTTTATTGCGTGTTGTCCTCCATGATTTAACAAAGGAAATAAGTGTTGTCCTCCATGATTTAACAAAGGAAATAAGTCCCAGACTTTATTGCGTGTTGTCCTCCATGATTTAACAAAGGAAATAAGTCCCAGACTTTATTGCGTGTTGTCCTCCATGATTTAACAAAGGAAATAAGTCCCAGACTTTATTGCGTGTTGTCCTCCATGATTTAACAAAGGAAATAAGTCCCAGACTTTATTGCGTGTTGTCCTCCATGATTTAACAAAGGAAATAAGTCCCAGACTTTATTGCGTGTTGTCCTCCATGATTTAACAAAGGAAATAAGTCCCAGACTTTATTGCGTGTTGTCCTCCATGATTTAACAAAGGAAATAAGTCCCAGACTTTATTGCGTGTTGTCCTCCATGATTTAACAAAGGAAATAAGTCCCAGACTTTATTGCGTGTTGTCCTCCATGATTTAACAAAGGAAATAAGTCCCAGACTTTATTGCGTGTTGTCCTCCATGATTTAACAATGGAAATAAGTCCCAGACTTTATTGCGTGTTGTCCTCCATGATTTAACAAAGGAAATAAGTCCCAGAATTGCGTGTTGTCCTCCATGATTTAACAATGGAAATAAGTCCCAGACTTTATTGCGTGTTGTCCTCCATGATTTAACAAAGGAAATAAGTCCCAGACTTTATTGCGTGTTGTCCTCCATGATTTAACAAAGGAAATAAGTCCCAGACTTTATTGCGTGTTGTCCTCCATGATTTAACAAAGGAAATAAGTCCCAGACTTTATTGCGTGTTGTCCTCCATGATTTAACAAAGGAAATAAGTCCCAGACTTTATTGCGTGTTGTCCTCCATGATTTAACAAAGGAAATAAGTCCCAGACTTTATTGCGTGTTGTCCTCCATGATTTTATTCATGTGCATGTATGTCTTTTCCATGCTTTATGTGTGCTTGTTTTGTAAAATGGCCCAATTAAGAAACTGAACTAAATGCAACCAGAGGTCTACGGGTCTCTCTGGATGGGAACGTCTGCTGAATGGCTGAATTGTTATGTAAATGTAGTGGTATATGTATGTATGTATATCTATGTATTAAGTAGTGGTATATATATATATATATATATGTATATCTATGTATTAAGTAGTGGTATATATATATGTATATCTATGTATTAAGTAGTGGTATATATATATATATGTATATCTATGTATTAAGTAGTGGTATATGTATGTATGTATATCTATGTATTAAGTAGTGGTATATGTATGTATGTATATCTATGTATTAAGTAGTGGTATATATATATTTATATCTATGTATTAAGTAGTGGTATATATATGTATATCTATGTATTAAGTAGTGGTATATATATGTATATCTATGTATTAAGTAGTGGTATATATATATATATCTATGTATTAAGTAGTCTATATATATATGTATATCTATGTATTAAGTAGTGGTATATATATGTATATCTATGTATTAGTGGTATATATATGTATATCTATGTATTAAGTAGTATATATATATGTATATCTATGTATTAAGTAGTGGTATATATATGTATATCTATGTATTAAGTAGTGGTATATATATATGTATATCTATGTATTAAGTAGTGGTATATATATGTATATCTATGTATTAAGTAGTGGTATATATATGTATATCTATGTATTAAGTAGTGGTATATATATATATATATATGTATATCTATGTATTAAGTAGTGGTATATATATGTATATCTATGTATTAAGTAGTGGTATATATATGTATATCTATGTATTAAGTAGTGGTATATATATATATATCTATGTATTAAGTAGTGGTATATATATGTATATCTATGTATTAAGTAGTGGTATATATATGTATATCTATGTATTAAGTAGTGGTATATATATATGTATATCTATGTATTAAGTAGTGGTATATATATGTATATCTATGTATTAAGTATGTATTAAGTAGTGGTATATTATGTATATCTATGTATTAAGTAGTGGTATATATATATGTATATCTATGTATTAAGTAGTGGTATATATATATGTATATCTATGTATTAAGTAGTGGTATATATATGTATATCTATGTATATAAGTATGTATTAAGTAGTGGTATATATATATATATATGTATATCTATGTATGGTATATGTATGTATATCTATGTATTAAGTAGTATATATATATGTATATCTATGTATTAAGTAGTGGTATATATATGTATATCTATGTATTAAGTAGTGGTATATATATGTATTATCTATGTATTAGTAGTGGTATATATATGTATATCTATGTATTAAGTAGTGGTATATATATGTATATCTATGTATTAAGTAGTGGTATATGTATGTATGTATATCTATGTATTAAGTAGTGGTATATATATGTATATCTATGTATTAAGTAGTGGTATATATATATATATCTATGTATTAAGTAGTGGTATATTATGTATATCTATGTATTAAGTAGTGGTATATATATATATATATATATTGTCTAGTGGCTATATGATAGAGAGTTGTTGTAGTGGTTATATGATAGGAGAATGTATCTAGTGGTTATATGATAGGAGTTGTCTAGTGGTTATATTATATTATTATATCTATGTATTGGTTATATATATAGTATATCTTGTATTAGTGGCTATATGATAGGAGTATGTCTAGTGGTTATATGTATTAAGTAGTTGTATAGTGGTATATATGTATTAAGTAGAGGTAGTCTAGTGGTTATATGATAGGAGGAGTCTAGTATATATATGATAAGGTGGAGTCTAGTGTATATATGTATTAGTAGTTGTCTAGTGGCTATATGATAGGAGGAGTTGTCTAGTGGCTATATGATTAGGAGGAGTCTAGTGGTTATATGATAGGAGGAGTTGTCTAGTGGTTATATGATAGGAGGAGTTGTCTAGTGGTTATATGATAGGAGGAGTCTAGTGGTTATATGATAGGAGGAGTCTAGTGGTTTATATGATAGGAGGAGTCTAGTGGTTATATGATAGGAGGAGTCTAGTGGTTTTATGATAGGAGGAGTCTAGTGGTTATATGATAGGAGTTAGTCTAGTGGCTATATTATATGATAGGAGTTGTCTAGTGGTTATATGATAGGAGGAGTCTAGTGGTTTATATGATAGGAGGAGTCTAGTGGTTATATGATAGGAGGAGTCTAGTGGTTTTATGATAGGAGGAGTCTAGTGGTTATATGATAGGAGGAGTCTAGTATATCTATGATAGGAGGAGTCTAGTATATATGATAGGAGTTGTCTAGTGGCTATCTATGATAGGAGGAGTTGGTTATATGATAGGAGGAGTCTAGTGGTTATATGATAGGAGGAGTTGTCTAGTGGTTATATGATAGGAGGAGTTGTCTAGTGGTTATATGATAGGAGGAGTCTAGTGGTTATATGATAGGAGGAGTCTAGTGGTTTTATGATAGGAGGAGTCTAGTGGTTATATGATAGGAGGAGTCTAGTGGTTTTATGATAGGAGGAGTCTAGTGGTTATATGATAGGAGGAGTCTAGTGGTTATATGATAGGAGTTGTCTAGTGGTTATATATATGATAGGAGGAGTCTAGTGGTTTTATGATAGGAGGAGTCTAGTGGTTATATGATAGGAGGAGTCTAGTGGTTATATGATAGGAGTTGTCTAGTGGTTATATGATAGGAGGAGTCTAGTGGTTATATGATAGGAGTTGTCTAGTCGTTATATGATAGGAGGAGTTGTCTAGCGGTTATATGATCTCCCTGTCTGGGTTGGCGCCCCCCCTTGTGTTGTGCCGTGGCGGAGATCTTTGTGGGCTATACTCGGCCTTGTCTCAGGATGGTAAGTTGGTGGTTGAAGATATCCCTCTAGTGGTGTGGGGGCTGTGCATTGGCAAAGTGGGTGGGGTTATATACTTCCTGTTTGGCCCTGTCCTGAGGTGTCATCGGATGGGGCCACAGTGTCTCCTGACCCCTCCTGTCTCAGCCTCCAGTATTTATGCTGCAGTAGTTTATGTGTCTATGGGGGCTAGGGTCAGTTTGTTATATCTGGAGTACTTCTCCTGTCTTATCCGGTGTCCTGTGTGAATTTAAGTATGCTCTCTCTAATTCTCTCTTTCTTTCTCTCTCTCGGAGGACTTGAGCCCTAGGACCATGCCTCAGGACTCACTCATCCTGACCCTAAAAGTTTACAATAAATCACCACTTTGTATCATATTGGATTTGTCTTTACGACAAACCATAAATATATTTTTAGCTTAATAACTATTTACACACTTATTTTA
This sequence comes from Oncorhynchus gorbuscha, assembly GCF_021184085.1. Lineage (NCBI taxonomy): Eukaryota > Metazoa > Chordata > Actinopteri > Salmoniformes > Salmonidae > Oncorhynchus > Oncorhynchus gorbuscha. The sequence continues at coordinate 216,775 of NW_025745925.1, read as the reverse complement.
TTTGTTTTTTCAAGGGGTTTTAAATGTTTTTCCATCTACATATAAAGGAATAATTGCTTCTTGTACTGAGCCGCTTGCATTTTCATTTTCAAACAGTCGGTGAATTGAAATGTTATTACTGGTCGTTTGTTGGCCAGAGTGGCCAGACTGTATTTCACTTGGTAAACAGCCAAACCCTCCAAAAACATCAACAACAATGTTGGCCAAGACCCTCCGTTAACAGATCTGCATGGCAACCATAGAATGTAAGATTCTAAAGAAGTCAGTTAAATAGGACGTAATCTCCTGAATGATCAATAGGGGTTTGTTTTCTGAGGTATTTTGACTTTAAAACTTGTTTGAGATCCATGATGAAAATGTATCAACTGTTAACAGCCTAAAATATGAAGCTAATTGATTCTTTCTGTATGTACTGTAGCCAACTGCTGCCATGACAACAAAGAAACACATGGGAGTCTATCTATCAGTCTCTTATTACCAGGCTGATTACTGCTGCACTATCAGTATCTATAGTCTCTTATTACCAGGCTGATTACTGCTGCACTATCTATCAGTATCTATAGTCTCTTATTATAGGCTGATTACTGCTACACTATCAGTATCTAGTAGTCTCTTATTACCAGGCTGATTACTGCTACACTATCAGTATCTATAGTCTCTTATTACCAGGCTGATTACTGCTTATATATCAGTATCTATAGTCTCTTATTACCAGGCTGATTACTGCTGCACTATCAGTATCTGATAGTCTCTTATTACCAGGCTGATTACTGCTGCACTATCTATCAGTATCTAGTCTCTTATTACCAGGCTGATTACTGCTGACTATCAGTATCTGTAGTCTCTTATTACCAGGCTGATTACTGCTGGCCCTGTCCTATCAGTATCTATAGTCTCTTATTACCAGGCTGATTACTGCTGCACTATCTATCAGTATCTATAGTCTCTTATTATCAGGCTGATTCTGCTGTCTTACTGTCAGTATCTAAGTAGTCTCTTATTACCAGGCTGATTACTGCTGCACTATCAGGACTTAGTCTCTTATTACCAGGCTGATTACTGCTGACCCTAAAAGTTTCTAAATCAGTATCTATAGTCTCTTATTACAAGGCTGATTACTAGCTTAATAACTATTTATCACTTATTTATTTGTCTCTTTTTACCAGGCTTTTACTGCTGCTACTATCAGTATCTATAGTCTCTTATTACCATTTGATTACTGCTGCACTATCAGTATCTATAGTCTCTTATTACCAGGCTGATTACTGCTACACTATCAGTATCCTCCAAAAACATCTTATTACCAGGCTGATCTGGATAGTATTACTGCTACACTATCAGTATCTAGAAGTCTCTTATTACCAGGCTGTAATTCCTGCTGATCAGGGGGTTTGTTTTCAGTATTTTCTATAGTCTTTTTATCCAGGCTGATTACTGCTAGCTTCTATCTATCAGTATCTATATTCTCTTATTAGCCAAGGCTGATTACTGCGAAGAAACTATCAGTATCTATAGTCTCTTATTACCAGGCTGATTACTGCTGCACTATCAGTATCTGTAGTCTCTTATTACCAGGCTGATTACTGCTGCACTATCTATCAGTATCTATAGTCTCTTATTACCAGGCTGATTACTGCTGCACTATCTATCAGTATCTATAGTCTCTTATTACCAGGCTGATTACTGCTGCACTATCAGTATCTATAGTCTCTTATTACCAGGCTGATTACTGCTGCACTATCAGTATCTATAGTCTCTTATTACCAGGCTGATTACTGCTACACTATCTATCAGTATCTATAGTCTCTTATTACCAGGCTGATTACTGCTACACTATCTATCAGTACCTGTGTAGAGAGCCATGCATGTAGCCTGGTGAGATCAGGCTGTCTAGAGAGCCATGCATGTAGCCTGGTGAGATCAGGCTGTGTAGAGAGCCATGCATGTAGCCTGGTGAGATCAGGCTGGATGACGAGGCTACAAGCAGACTGGACCACCTGTTATTGTTGGTAAAGGTAGTGTTTTTATTTTATCGTTGTCATGGTATTCTACCCACCACACATACCTTCTTGAAAAAACCTGCTCTAATTTCCTGGTTTATACAGTAGATCTGCCATCTGGGAGAAGAGCCAAACCTGTGGTATGGTTTACAATCTGATGCTTCTTCCATCTGATAAAGCTCATCCATAGAAATACCAGTATCTCTACGATCTCATCAGTCACCTGTCAGTCCCTCCTCCTCAGTCTGCTGATGTAACAGAGATCACCTGTCAGTCCCTCCTCCTCAGCCTGCTGATGTAACAGGGATCACCTGTCAGTCCCTCCTCCTCAGCCTGCTGATGTAACAGGGATCACCTGTCAGTCCCTCCTCCTCAGTCTGCTGATGTAACAGGGATCACCTGTCAGTCCCTCCTCCTCAGTCTGCTGATGTAACAGAGATCACCTGTCAGTCTGCTGATGTAACAGAGATCACCTGTCAGTCCCTCCTCCTCAGTCTGCTGATGTAACAGAGATCACCTGTCAGTCCCTCCTCCTCAGTCTGCTGATGTAACAGAGATCACCTGTTAGTCCCTCCTCCTCAGTCTGCTGATGTAACAGGGATCACCTGTTAGTCCCTCCTCCTCAGTCTGCTGATGTAACAGGGATCACCTGTTAGTCCCCCCTCCTCAGTCTGCTGATGTAACAGGGATCACCTGTCAGTCTGCTGATGTAACAGAGATCACCTGTCAGTCCCTCCTCCTCAGTCTGCTGATGTAACAGGGATGATATGATGGCCTTTGACTTTGCTCCAGTTCCTCCTCGACGACAAAACCGTCTGTATAGGTGTTTCACATATCAGTTGCGTGAACCACATCATATGATATATGGGGCGGCAGGTAGCCTAGTGGTCGGAGCGTTGGATTAGTAACCAGAAGGTTGCAAGATTGAATCCCTGAGCTGACAAGGTAAAAATCTGTCATTCTGCCCCTGAACAAGGCAGTTAACCCACTGTTACTAGGCCATCAATGAAAATAAGAATTTGTTCTTAACTGACTTGCCTAGTTAAGTAAAATAAATATATATATACAGTGGCCATTTTAGCATGTAATCTTGGTGGGACAAACTTCCCCCAATTCTTTTTTAGATAAAAGCCACTACACAACACTAAACAATACATGAATTGTACTATAATGGCGACAAACTGTTAGGGCCGACGTAAAGCTGTCCCAACAGCAGAGCTTTCTGTCCATCACCATGGAGTGAATCATTACCACCGCTACACCTGGCTATCAGCGGAGCCTTGTCCGGCAGCGAAACAATTCAATCAGCCTCGTTTACTGCCTTTAAAAAAAAACTATCTGATATGGCTGACCGTATCTCCCTGGCATATCACATCGTTTATGCAGTAGGATACAAGACATTTTTGGTCTCACCTTGTTGTACGCGACGGTCCAACATCGGCAAAGTTTGTCATCAAAGAAAAAAAAAGATTTACAATTCCGAGTTGGGTTCACATTCTTGAAGTCTACCCTTACTAAAGGCGGGTGACGTAGCCTCCCCATGAGTGACAGAACACTGAGCCAATCACGGTGCAATGCTGAGCCAATCACAGTGCAATGCTCCTGTTTTCTGCTGGCCTGCCCCACCACCACAGACAGCACTGAGCTGAAACACCTGCATTTTAGAGCCGCCTGTTTGTAATTCAATGCTATATTATTTTATTTTTTTAAAATTATTTGCAAACTGATATGTGACACATATTAATTACAAAATAACAGGCAAAACGGGAAGCCCCCCCCAAATACTGTGTACTTTTCTTTTTTTTATTGCAAAAAATATAGGGCTCTGTTGCTAGGTGACAATGTTGTGAGGTTTATGGGTCTAACAGTGGAATAAAAACAGTGAGAGAGAGAGATGGTATCGTTGAATGAATTCCAACGTGACCCTTAGCTCCTCCTGTAGATCTGAAGGGGTTCTGGACATGTGAAAGCAACATGGCAGCGATACACCCAGTTTCTCAGAAGACAAGAAGCATGTGGTTTACCCCCAATCCACTCCCCTCATATCTACCCTGCTGCCCAGTGGGGAGGAAAGGGGGTCAAATCCATCTCTCTCAGGCTTAACTACAGATCTGTGACAGAGGTGGGACAGGGACAGGTCTGGAATTTTAGCCCGGCGGCAGGTCCCAAATTACACCCTATTCCCTAGAGTGAACTACAGTTGACCAGAGGAACAAGTCTAGAGGGCCAAACAAAATCTTCTGTAAACCTGTCACCCTGAAGTAATGGAGTTGATAGGGAGAGGATTCTACAGCTTTAAGGCCTGTAACCAGGTCTGGCTCTGATTGAGAATCAGCTTGTACAGAGTAAGGAGGGTACAAATGTTGACCAAATATAGTGTAACACTGCCCCTCGTTGGTGATACAGAACATTACACATTACAAAGCAGGAGGCATTGCAGGAACATTGAAGATGAGTGCAGCAAATATGATTTGACAAAGGTGCCCCGAGACAACTACGCACTTGTGGAGATCTGAGAGGATTTGACAGGTGCAACCAATCTGGTAGTAGCTCAGCCCTGCCCTCTGATAGGCTAGGTGGACGTTTCACCATATTGCTTATATTAGGCAAATAATTTCCGATCTCTAGTGCAGAGGGCCCTCAAACTCAACTCCGGACCTCGAAGCCAGTTCCACTGCATTTCTTCATTGTTCCCCTCCAATCAGAGGCTGATTTAGACCTGAGAAACCAGTCATTGTTCCCCTCTAATAAGGGACTGATTTAGACCTGGGAAACCAGTCATTGTTCCCCTCTAATAAGGGACTGATTTAGACCTGCGACACCAGTCATTGTTCCCCTCTAATAAGGGACTGATTTAGACCTGAGACACCAGTCATTGTTCCCCTCTAATAAGGGACTGATTTAGACCTGAGACACCAGTCATTGTTCCCCTCTAATAAGGGACTGATTTAGACCTGAGACACCAGTCATTGTTCCCCTCTAATAAGGGACTGATTTAGACCTGAGACACCAGTCACTGTTCCACCTCTAACCAGAGACTGACTTAGACCTGAGCCACCAGTAACTGTTCCCCTCTAACCAGAGACTGACTTAGACCTGAGACACCAGTCACTGTTCCCCTCTAATCAGGGACTGATTTAGACCTGAGACACCAGTAACTGTTCCACTTCTAATCAGGGACTGATTTAGAACTGAGACACCAGTCACTGTTCCACCTCTAATCAGGGACTGATTTAGAACTGAGACACCAGGTGGTTGCAATTAATGATTAGGTGGAACAGAAAACCAGCCGGTTCCGGACCTCGTAGGGTCAGAGTTGAATACACCCGATGTGAGGCCTAGTGGTCCATCTGAGACTGAGTGTGTGACTATTTACTAACCATTCATTAATACGTGATTAGGTAAGTCATTTGACCAAACTAACTTTAACAGGAAGTATGATGCCTTAAATAAATGTTGAACCAAACCAGTATGTTTATTAAAACACATATGAACTTTACACATGAACTTTATGCCTTTGGCTGCATTAAACAACACAGACCTGATGCCAGACGTGAGCTTATTTATTTTCATTGTCCTGACATACATTTGATAAATTACATTGTGTGGATGAATGTATGTACACAAACTGCTATTAAAGCCTTTATATAGTCACTTCGTGAGCCCAGAGTGTAATCTAGATCATTTAATGTACATAGATTATTTCATGAACATATTGATCTGTAGATTAATGAATCCCTTTCAAATGAGCTGCTGACTGATTGGTAAAAATAAAACAGATTTTTAAATATTTTTTTTAATCAAAAAGTCATAGATTCATTACCATTAGTAAAACCTTCTACGAAGCAGAGAGTACGTGGCAGGTTGTATCTCTATCTGTACTGTAGTCAGGTTCATTGTGTTGTATCTCTATCTGTACTGTAGTCAGGTCATTGTGTTGTATCTCTATCTGTACTCAGTCAGGTCATTGTGTTGTATCTCTATCTGTACTGTAGTCAGGTCATTGTGTTGAGTCAGGTCATTGTGTTGTTCATTGTGTTGTATCTCTATCTGTACTGTAAGGTCATTCATTGTGTTGTATCTCTATCTGTAAAGGTCATTGTGTTGTATCTCATCTGTACTGTAGTCAGGTCATTGTGTTGTAATTGTGTTGTATCTCTATCTGTACTGTAGTCAGGTCATTGTGTTGTTCATTGTGTTGTATCTCTATCTGTACTGTCAGGTCAGTCATCTGTACTGTTCAGTTCATTGTGTTGTATCTCTATCTGTACTGTAGTCAGGTCATTGTGTTGTTCATTGTGTTGTATCTCTATCTGTACTGTAGTCAGGTCATTGTGTTGTTCATTGTGTTGTATCTCTATCTGTACTGTAGTCAGTCAGGTCATTGTGTTGTATCTCTATCTGTACTGTAGTCAGGTCATTGTGTTGTATCTCTTGTGTGTAGTCAGGTCATTGTGTTGTATCTCTATCTCTATCTGTGTAGTCAGGTCATTGTGTTGTATCTCTATCTGTACTGTAGTCAGGTCATTGTGTTGTATCTCATGTTGTGGTACTGTAGTCAGGTCATTGTGTTGTATCTCTATCTGTACTGTAGTCAGGTCATTGTGTTGTATCTCTATCTGTACTGTAGTCAGGTCATTGTGTTGTATCTCTATCTGTACTGTAGTCAGGTCATTGTGTTGTTCATTGTGTTGTATCTCTATCTCTCAGGTCATTGTGTTGTATCTCTATCTGTACTGTAGTCAGGTCATTGTGTTGTTCATTGTGTTGTATCTCTATCTGTACTGTAGTCAGGTCATTGTGTTGTATTCTGTAGTCATCATTGTGTTGTATCTCTATCTGTACTGTGTCAGTCAGGTCATTGTGTTGTATCTCTATCTGTACTGTAGTCAGGTCATTGTGTTGTTCATTGTGCTGTATCTCTATCTGTACTGTAGTCAGGTCATTGTGTTGTTCATTGTGTTGTATCTCTATCTGTACTGTAGTCAGGTCATTGTGTTGTATCTCTATCTGTACTGTAGTCAGGTCATTGTGTTGTATCTCTATCTGTACTGTAGTCAGGTCATTGTGTTGTTCATTGTGTTGTATCTCTATCTACTGTAGTCATCATTGTGTTGTATCTCTATCTGTACTGTAGTCAGGTCATTGTGTTGTATCTCTATCTGTACTGTAGTCAGGTCATTGTGTTGTATCTCTATCTGTACTGCAGTCAGGTCATTGTGTTGTATCTCTATCTGTACTGTAGTCAGGTCATTGTGTTGTATCTCTATCTGTACTGTAGTCAGGTCATTGTGTTGTATCTCTATCTGTACTGTAGTCAGGTCATTGTGCTGTTCATTGTGTTGTATCTCTATCTGTACTGTAGTCAGGTCATTGTGTTGTTCATTGTCCTCTATCTGTACTGTAGTCAGGTCATTGTGTTGTTCATTGTGTTGTATCTCTATCTGTACTGTAGTCAGGTCATTGTGTTGTATCTCTATCTGTACTGTAGTCAGGTCATTGTGTTGTCATTGTGTTGTATCTCTATCTAAAAGTCAGGTCATTGTGTTGTATCTCTATCTGTACTGTAGTCAGGTCATTGTGTTATTCATTGTACTGTTCAGGTCATTGTGTTGTTCAGATCTCTGTAGCGTCCCAAATGGCATTCTATTCCCTATATAGTGATATAACCCCCCCCACACTGGGCCCTGGTCCAAAGTAGTACACTACCATTTGGAAACTCCTTGTGTATCAAGAAAACACTGATTGTCAAGAATAAATCAAAAAAGATGAGCAGTCTGTAAAATAAGCAGCAGAAGGTTAATATAGTAAGACAGATCAGGAAGAGGATTGCATAGTGAACCCTTTAATTAAGGAGAAGATATTCAAATATTATAAACAACCACCAACTGAAAAGAGGACGTGCAGCAAAATTAACAAAAGTTAAGGCAAATGTTTCAACATTTATAACATGGCACATTTAAGAAGTCCAAGAGTGACTGGATGTCCAGCTCTTTCTGGTCATTGTGTCTGTTTAAGACACACAGGTATTAAATACAGGATAAGCATTTTTATAAGCCTGATAAGACATTATAAAAGGCTCAGGCTAATAACACATTATCACACATTTTAACCTGGATGCTTTCAGTAAAGTGGAACCAAAAACAGCTGAAGTATTAAATGACTCATTGTAATGTGCATTTCTCTAAGTTCTTGCTTTACCAGACAACACAAGCCTTTCCTTGTATGACAGAACCAATAATTAATTACAGGACTAAAGTGAAACTAGGTGGTGGAGTAGAAATGTGTAGAACAAACATACCACGAAAACCTCATGCATTGCAGCCATTCACCCAATCACTGATGTCTAATGTTCATAGTGAGAGCAGCCATTCACCCAATCACTGATGTCTAATGTTCATAGTGAGAGCAGCCATTCACCCAATCACTGATGTCTAATGTTCTTAGTGAGAGCAGCCATTCACCCAATCACTGATGTCTAATGTTCAGCCATTCACCCAATCACTGATGTCTAATGTTCATAGTGAGAGCAGCCATTCACCCAACCACTGATGTCTAATGTTCATAGTGAGAGCAGCCATTCACCCAACCACTGATGATGTTCTAGCCATTCACCCAATCACTGATCTAATGTTCTTAGTGAGAGCAGCCATTCACCCAATCACTGATGTCTAATGTTCATAGTGAGAGCAGCCATTCACCCAATCACTGATGTCTAATGTTCTCAGTGAGAGCAGCCATTCACCCAATCACTGATGTCTAATGTTCATAGTGAGAGCAGCCATTCACCCAATCACTGATGTCTAATGTTCATAGTGAGAGCAGCCATTCACCCAATCACTGATGTCTAATGTTCATAGTGAGAGCAGCCATTCACCCAACCACTGATGTCTAATGTTCATAGTGAGAGCAGCCATTCACCCAATCACTGATGTCTAATGTTCTTAGTGAGAGCAGCCATTCACCCAATCACTGATGTCTAATGTTCATAGTGAGAGCAGCCATTCACCCAATCACTGATGTCTAATGTTCATAGTGAGAGCAGCCATTCACCCAATCACTGATGTCTAATGTTCATAGTGAGAGCAGCCATTCACCCAACCACTGATGTCTAATGTTCATAGTGAGAGCAGCCATTCACCCAATCACTGATGTCTAATGTTCATAGTGAGAGCAGCCATTCACCCAATCACTGATGTCTAATTCACCCAATCACTGATGTCTAATGTTCATAGTGAGAGCAGCCATTCACCCAATCACTGATGTCTAATGTTCATAGTGAGAGCAGCCATTCACCCAATCACTGATGTCTAATGTTCATAGTGAGAGCAGCCATTCACCCAATCACTGATGTCTAAAGTGAGAGCAGCCATTCACCCAATCACTGATGTCATTCACCCAATCACTGATGTCTAATGTTCTAGTGAGAGCAGCCATTCACCCAATCACTGATGTCTAATGTTCTAGTGAGAGCAGCCATTCACCCAACCACTGATGTCTAATGTTCATAGTGAGAGCAGCCATTCACCCAATCACTGATGTCTAATGTTCTTAGTGAGAGCAGCCATTCACCCAATCACTGATGTCTAATGTTCTTAGTGAGAGCAGCCATTCACCCAATCACTGATGTCTAATGTTCATAGTGAGAGCAGCCATTCACCCAATCACTGATGTCTAATGTTCTCAGTGAGAGCAGCCATTCACCCAATCACTGATGTCTAAGCAGCCATTCACCCAATCACTGATGTCTAATGTTCTAGTGAGAGCAGCCATTCACCCAATCACTGATGTCTAATGTTCTTAGTGAGAGCAGCCATTCACCCAATCACTGATGTCTAATGTTCATAGTGAGAGCAGCCATTCACCCAATCACTGATGTCTAATGTTCATAGTGAGAGCAGCCATTCACCCAATCACTGATGTCTAATGTTCATAGTGAGAGCAGCCATTCACCCAATCACTGATGTCTAATGTTCATAGTGAGAGCAGCCATTCACCCAACCACTGATGTCTAATGTTCTCAGTGAGAGCAGCCATTCACCCAATCACTGATGTCTAATGTTCTCAGTGAGAGCAGCCATTCACCCAATCACTGATGTCTAATGTTCTCAGTGAGAGCAGCCATTCACCCAATCACTGATGTCTAATGTTCTCAGTGAGAGCAGCCATTCACCCAATCACTGATGTCTAATGTTCTCAGTGAGAGCAGCCATTCACCCAATCACTGATGTCTAATGTTCTCAGTGAGAGCAGCCATTCACCCAATCACTGATGTCTAATGTTCTCAGTGAGAGCAGCCATTCACCCAATCACTGATGTCTAATGTTCTCAGTGAGAGCAGCCATTCACCCAATCACTGATGTCTAATGTTCTCAGTGAGAGCAGCCATTCACCCAATCACTGATGTCTAATGTTCTCAGTGAGAGCAGCCATTCACCCAATCACTGATGTCTAATGTTCTCAGTGAGAGCAGCCATTCACCCAATCACTGATGTCTAATGTTCTCAGTGAGAGCAGCCATTCACCCAATCACTGATGTCTAATGTTCTCAGTGAGAGCAGCCATTCACCCAATCACTGATGTCTAATGTTCTCAGTGAGAGCAGCCATTCACCCAATCACTGATGTCTAATGTTCTCAGTGAGAGCAGCCATTCACCCAATCACTGATGTCTAATGTTCTCAGTGAGAGCAGCCATTCACCCAATCACTGATGTCTAATGTTCTCAGTGAGAGCTTAACCAATGATATCAGTCTTGAAAAAAGAACCCTGGATTGCTAGCAAGCACTACATCCAAGAAACTATGTAAGTGTATTATGCATTGTTGCTTTACACACACTTAAGCACATAATAAAGAGACAGAATCCTAGCTTGTCAAAAAGTGACTGTTTTCCAAAAAATAAATAAAATCAAACCTGTGATTTGAGGCTTGACATCATGCTAAACAACAACACTGCATATCGAAGAAGGTGAACATGAACATAGAGCTTGTACTGCTATTCTTTGATTATTATGAAATCTCACAATGAACCGAGGCTACTTTATCTGACCAGGAAGTGATGTCATAAGACCACAGTTGACCCTGGTACACTGAGCTACAGATGACGCTGTTATTAAATACTGCCATAGATTGTTTCTCTCGTGCTCATCAATAGTTCTTCTACTTTAAATTCACAGCTAGCTACCGTAATAAAACCCCCTTTCTCCTTCTTAAATACAAGTAGATGGGGTCTGATGCCGAATAGAAAGGGTTGGTCATTCTAAATGCGTTTATGTTTCAGGATGGTACAGTATAGTGACGTCTAAATGCGTTTATGTTTCAGGATGGTACAGTATAGTGACGTCTAAATGCGTTTATGTTTCAGGATGGTACAGTATAGTGACGTCTAAATGCGTTTATGTTTCAGGATGGTACAGTATAGTGACGTCTAAATGCGTTTATGTTTCAGGATGGTACAGTATAGTGACGTCTAAATGCGTTTATGTTTCAGGATGGTACAGTATAGTGACGTCTAAATGCGTTTATGTTTCAGGATGGTACAGTATTTCTAAATGCGTTTCTGTTTCAGGATGGTACAGTATAGTGACGTCTAAATGCGTTTATGTTTCAGGATGGTACAGTATAGTGACGTCTAAATGTTTCAGGATGGTACAGTATAGTGACGTCTAAATGCGTTTATGTTTCAGGATGGTACAGTATAGTGACGTCTAAATGCGTTTATGTTTCAGGATGGTACAGTATAGTGACGTCTAAATGCGTTTCTGTTTCAGGATGGTACAAATGCGTCTAAATGCGTTTATGTTTCAGGATGGTACAGTATAGTGACGTCTAAATGCGTTTATGTTTCAGGATGGTACAGTATAGTGACGGCTTAACACACTATGCATTTTCTGACATTTTAACTAGAAATCAAACCGATGCAAACAGTTATTTTCATTTTTTAAAGTGTCTTAGTCAGCCTAAATCCATACACAGATCTACATTAAATATATCTATATATGTTAACATATCCATATATTATAGAATTGACGGTAGTGTGGAACATGCCACTTTTGAAAGACTAGAGACTATAGTGGATATACAATATCCACATTCGGCTTATTGGTAACAGGTGGGTGTCGTCATAGGCCTCAATGCCGGTGCTAAAGAAACAGACTCATCACGGTTATTACACATTATAAAATCTTAGAAAACTATACAAACCACCCCATTTATATCACCATGAGCAGATTCCCTGGACCAAAAAGCTCTTTCAAACAGAGATTCTCCATTCAGCTTGCCTTCTAGTCCAAGACGAGGCAAAATGCATGTCTGGGAAAGGGGCCTGATGGGTAACGGTTCGTTGTGTCATGACAGAGTGAAGGTAGTTGTTACAGGCACAACCTTTAGGTCTACATATCCTTTAGGTCTACATATCCTTTAGGTCTACATACTGAGTCATATCCTTTAGGTCTACATATCCTTTAGGTCTACATATCCTTTAGGTCTACATACTGAGTCGTATCCTTTAGGTCTACATATCCTTTAGGTCTACATACTGAGTCATATCCTTTAGGTCTACATATCCTTTAGGTCTATATACTGAGTCATATCCTTTAGGTCTACATATCCTTTAGGTCTACATACTGAGTCATATCCTTTAGGTCTACATATCCTTTAGGTCTACATACTGAGTCATATCCTTTAGGTCTACATATCCTTTAGGTCTACATACTGAGTCATATCCTTTAGGTCTACATATCCTTTAGGTCTACATACTGAGTCATATCCTTTAGGTCTACATACTGAGTCATATCCTTTAGGTCTACATATCCTTTAGGTCTACATACTGAGTCATATCCTTTAGGTCTACATACTGAGTCATATCCTTTAGGTCTACATATCCTTTAGGTCTACATACTGAGTCATATCCTTTAGGTCTACATATCCTTTAGGTCTACATATCCTTTAGGTCTACATATCCTTTAGGTCTACATATCCTTTAGGTCTACATATCCTTAGTCTACATATCACTTTAGGTCTACATACTGAGTCATATCCTTTAGGTCTACATATCCTTTAGGTCTACATACTGAGTCATATCCTTTAGGTCTACATACTGAGTCATATCCTTGAGTCATATCCTTTAGGTCTACATATCCTTTAGGTCTACATACTGAGTCATATCCTTTAGGTCTACATATCCTTTAGGTCTACATACTGAGTCATATCCTTTAGGTCTACATATCCTTTAGGTCTACATACTGAGTCATATCCTTTAGGTCTACATATCCTTTAGGTCTACATACTGAGTCATATCCTTTAGGTCTACATATCCTTTAGGTCTACATACTGAGTCATATCCTTTAGGTCTACATACTGAGTCATATCCTTTAGGTCTACATATCCTTTAGGTCTACATACTGAGTCATATCCTTCAGGTAATTATAACCATGATATTCAGGCCTCAGACAGTAGAACCATCCTGTTAGTGTTACCTCATTAACTAGCTAGTCATACTTTGTCTTCAAGGGACGGTCTACAAAGAATAATCATGGACTTTCAAATGGAGATTATCTACTGATTTAGACCTTTTAGTCATATTTGTTGTCTACATATCCTAAGTGTACAGGGAAAAGACACATCATCGACAGTCAATTAGTCCTGCATAAACATGAACATTAGGTTAAACTAAGGCCAACTTCACACAACTACCACAATGTATAGTGAGTGATCTCTAGGTCGGCACATACCAGGCTTTATCTGTGTCACTCGTCCAAACAGCTCTGGATTAGTTGGACGTGGTTTGCATCATGTGGCCCAGAGGATTGAACAGTCACTGTTAATGCTTCATATCCTGTCCTGAATGATATCTACATATCCTCCAGGTCTACATGATATGAGTCATATCCTTCAGGTCTACATATGAGTCATATCCTTCAGGTCAAATGATATATCCTTCAGGTCTATATATTCTTTAGGTCTACATATGAGTCATATCCTTTAGGTCTACAAATGATATCCTTTCCAGGCCTGTCCCATACTGATATGTCATATCCTTTAGGTCTACATATCCTTTAGGTCTACATACTGAGTCATATCCTTTAGGTCTACATACTGAGTCATATCCTGATATGCTGCCTACATCTCCTTCAGGTGTACGAATGATATCCTTTCAGGTGTCCCTGATATGCTCATATCCTTCAGGCCTGTCCCATATGATATGCTGCCATATCCTTCAGGGTCGAATGATATGCTGCCTGTCTCCTTCAGGCCTGTAATGATAGTGCCTATCCTTCAGGCCTGTAATTATAACTGCCTGATATTCAGGCCTACAGACAGTAGAACCATCCTGTCAAGTGTTACCTCATTAACTGCTAGTAGCCACCTCTCCTTTCAGGCCTGTCAATGATATGCTGCCTGTTTTCAAACAAAGAATAATCTGGTCTTTCAAATGGAAATGATATGCTGCCTGATTTAGCTGCCTTTTCAGGTCCAAATGATTTGCCTGTCTCCTTCAGGCCTGTCCCAAATGATATGCTGCCTGTCTCCTTCAGGCCTGTCCCAAAAATGCTGCCTGTCTCCTCAGGCCTGTCCCTGATCATCAATTAGTCCTGCATAAACATAACACTTCACACAACTACCACAATGATAGCTGCCTGATCTCTAGGCAGGCCTGTAACCAGGCTGATATGCTGCCTGTCTCCTTCCAAACAGGCCTGTTAAATGGTTTGCATCATGTGGCCCAGAGGATTGAACAGTCACTTGTTAATGCTTCTTCAGGCCTGTCCTGAATGATATGCTGCCTGTCTCTCAGGCCTGTCCAGGCCTGTCCCAGGCCTGTCCCAAATGATATGTCTCCTTCAGGCCTGTCCCGAATGATATGCTGCCTGTCTCCTCTCCTTCAAATGATAGGCCTGTCCCAGGCCTGTCCCAAATGTCTCCTTCAGGCCTGTCCCAAATGATATGCTGCCTGTCTCCTTCAGGCCTGTCCCAAATGATATGCTGCCTGTCTCCTTCAGGCCTGTCCCGAATGATATGCTGCCTGTCTCCTTCAGGCCTGTCCCAAATGATATGCTGCCTGTCTCCTTCAGGCCTGTCCCAAATGATATGCTGCCTGTCTCCTTCAGGCCTGTCCCGAATGATATGCTGCCTGTCTCCTTCAGGCCTGTCCCGAATGATATGCTGCCTGTCTCCTTCAGGCCTGTCCCGAATGATATGCTGCCTGTCTCCTTCAGGCCTGTCCCGAATGATATGCTGCCTGTCTCCTTCAGGCCTGTCCCGAATGATATGCTGCCTGTCTCCTTCAGGCCTGTCCCGAATGATATGCTGCCTGTCTCCTTCAGGCCTGTCCCGAATGATATGCTGCCTGTCTCCTTCAGGCCTGTCCCAAATGATATGCTGCCTGTCTCCTTCAGGCCTGTCCCAAATGATATGCTGCCTGTCTCCTTCAGGCCTGTCCCAAATGATATGCTGCCTGTCTCCTTCAGGCCTGTCCCGAATGATATGCTGCCTGTCTCCTTCAGGCCTGTCCCAAATGATATGCTGCCTGTCTCCTTCAGGCCTGTCCCAAATGATATGCTGCCTGTCTCCTTCAGGCCTGTCCCAAATGATATGCTGCCTGTCTCCTTCAGGCCTGTCCCAAATGATATGCTGCCTGTCTCCTTCAGGCCTGTCCCAAATGATATGCTGCCTGTCTCCTTCAGGCCTGTCCCAAATGATATGCTGCCTGTCTCCTTCAGGCCTGTCCCAAATGATATGCTGCCTGTCTCCTTCAGGCCTGTCCCAAATGATATGTCTCTGCCTGTGATATGCTCTCCTTCAGGCCTGTCCCAAATGATATGCTGCCTGTCTCCTTCAGGCCTGTCCCAAATGATATGCTGCCTGTCTCCTTCAGGCCTGTCCCAAATGATATGCTGCCTGTCTCCTTCAGGCCTGTCCCAAATGATATGCTGCCTGTCTCCTTCAGGCCTGTCCCAAATGATATGCTGCCTGTCTCCTTCAGGCCTGTCCCAAATGATATGCTGCCTGTCTCCTTCAGGCCTGTCCCAAATGATATGCTGCCTGTCTCCTTCAGGCCTGTCCCAAATTATATGCTGCCTGTCTCCTTCAGGCCTGTCCCAAATGATATGCTGCCTGTCTCCTTCAGGCCTGTCCCAAATGATATGCTGCCTGTCTCCTTCAGGCCTGTCCCGAATGATATGCTGCCTGTCTCTTTCAGGCCTGTCTTCAACTTCACCACATCTCGTCCCGGGATAGAGAAAGACAGACAGATCTAGACGGGTCCAGAACGGTCTCTCCCCACACAGCTTCACACATGGGTAGGTAGTACCATCAATACATAATGAAAACACAGACCACAGGAGACAGTGAGAAACCAGAAGGGGACAGCAGGGCACAGTCCCCTAATCATGGAGCAGGGGGCTGTTATGTTATCAGGGTCCATCTGATGTCTCAGCATCAACTAGACAGATGAGACAGGAGACCAATGACAAGATGTGTGGATCTAACAGAGTAACTAATGTCCCTCTCTCTTCTCCAAGCAGTTCTATTGGAGGCCATCAGAGGGAAGCAGTGTCCAATAGGAAGGAGACGTGGGTGGTGGCTGGCAGAGCTTGACTGAGTCTTTCCTGGAGTTAGAAGCCCAGAGAGTTTCCCATAGAGTTAGAAGCCCAGAGAGTTTCCCATAGAGTTAGAAGCCCAGAGAGTTTCCCATAGAGTTAGAAGCCCAGAGAGAGTTTCCCATATAGTTAAAAGCCCAGAGAGAGTTAAAAGCCCAGAGAGAGTTTTCTATAGAGTTCCATAAAGGCAGTTCTATCTCTATGGTGTCTTTAGAGTCTGCCTTGGGTCTACTCTGCTCAGCCACGCCCCCTGCCACATGATAGCCTGCCTCTTCAGTAATCTGCTTCCTCCATGACTTCCATGACAACGGTCCTGGGCCCGGTCAGGATGAGGTTACTGACTGTCCTGTAGTCCAGAGACAGCACGTTTAGCCCATTGACCGAGACCACAAACTGACACACCTAGAGGAGGGAGAAGAACAGAGGAGTTAGCCATGTCTACACATGCATTTCTCTATGGGAGAAACAAGAGAAAGGGAGAGGAGAGTTAGCTCTCGATGGGAGAAACAACAGAAAGGGAGAGGAGAGTTAGCTCTCGATGGGAGAAGCAACAGAAAGGGAGAGGAGAGTTAGCTCTTGATGGGAGAAACAAGAGAAAGGGAGAGGAGAGTTAGCTCTCGATGGGAGAAGCAACAGAAAGGGAGAGGAGAGTTAGCTCTCGATGGGAGAAACAACAGAAAGGGAGAGGAGAGTTAGCTCTCGATGGGAGAAACAACAGAAACGGAGAGGAGAGTTAGCTCTCGATGGGAGAAACAACAGAAAGGGAGAGGAGAGTTAGCTCTCGATGGGAGAAACAACAGAAACGGAGAGGAGAGTTAGCTCTCGATGGGAGAAACAACAGAAACGGAGAGGAGAGTTAGCTCTCGATGGGAGAAACAACAGAAAGGGAGAGGAGAGTTAGCTCTCGATGGGAGAAACAACAGAAACGGAGAGGAGAGTTAGCTCTCGATGGGAGAAACAACAGAAAGGGAGAGGAGAGTTAGCTCTCGATGGGAGAAACAACAGAACGGGAGAGGAGAGTTAGCTCTCGATGGGAGAAACAACAGAAAGGGAGAGGAGAGTTAGCTCTCGATGGGAGAAACAACAGAAACGGAGAGGAGAGTTAGCTCTCGATGGGAGAAACAAGAGAAAGGGAGAGGAGAGTTAGCTCTCCATGGGAGAAACACAGAACGGGAGAGGAGAGTTAGCTCTCGATGGGAGAAACAACAGAAAGGGAGAGGAGAGTTAGCTCTCGATGGGAGAAACAAGAGAATGGGACAGGAGAGTTAGCTCTCGATGGGAGAAACAACAGAAACGGAGAGGAGAGTTAGCTCTCGATGGGAGAAACACAGAACGGGACAGGAGAGTTAGCTCTCCATGGGAGAAACATTTGATTTGATTGCTGACTCACTATTGCAACAGGGTTGGCAAAAACAAACATGTTTTAGGACTGTTTTGCAACATGGCAAGCCATCGTCTCAACTTCACCCTAATTTCACGCAGTGAAGGAATTCTAGGGCATCCCCTCGCTGCAAATTACATCAAAACACAATCCCTTATTTTTCTTGGCAACGGGTCAACCGTTACCCAGAAGGCCCAGTCACTCAGGAGTTAATACTCCTAGAAAAGAGCACTTGAGGATTTCTCAGAAAAAGTGTTTGTTAACCGTTTCATGGCCAGGCCGTGGCTGAAATGAATGAGCTACTGGTTATCTTAGGCTGCAGAGAATTTGTAGAGAAGGAGCCATGTTAAACTGCAGTGTTCTGTGTTACCACTGCTGCAGGGTATAAGTCATTGTTCTGTGTTACCGCGGCTACAGGGTATAAGTCATTGTTCTGTGTTACCACGGCTACAGGGTATAAGTCATTGTTCTATGTTACCACGGCTACAGGGTATAAGTCATTGTTCTGTGTTACCGCGGCTACAGGGTATAAGTCATTGTTCTGTGTTACTGCTACAGGGTACAAGTCCTGTGTTACCATGGCAGGGTATAAGTCAGGGTACAGGGTATAAGTCATTGTTCTGTGTTACCATGGCTACAGGGTATAAGTCATTGTTCTGTGTTACCATGGCTACAGGGTATAAGTCATTGTTCTGTGTTACCATGGCTACAGGGTATAAGTCATTGTTCTGTGTTACCATGGCTACAGGGTATAAGTCATTGTTCTGTGTTACCATGGCTACAGGGTATAAGTCATTGTTCTGTGTTACCACTCCTGCAGGGTACAAGTCATTGTTCTGTGTTACCACGGCGACAGGGTATAAGTCATTGTTCTGTGTTACCGCGGCTACAGGGTATAAGTCATTGTTCTGTGTTACCACTGTTGTAGGGTATAAGTCATTGTTCTGTGTTACCACGGCTACAGGGTATAAGTCATTGTTCTGTGTTACCATGGCTACAGGGTATAAGTCATTGTTCTGTGTTACCATTGTTCTGGTTACCATGGCAGGGTATAAGTCATTGTTCTGTGTTACCACTCCTGCAGGGTACAAGTCATTGTTCTGTGTTACCACGGCTACAGGGTATAAGTCATTGTTCTGTGTTACCACGGCTGTTATATTTTTCTTTACCAATCACTCAGATGATTGGAGATGGATAGAAGAACATTTGACAGGTGACTCAAGCAGATTAATTCAGCCGTACTCTAAATGTTACTATACTGGGAAATACATTTAAGTTCATCGTGTACCTGCAGAATCTGTTTAGCTGAATGTCTCTTGAGTCTGAATGTCTCCTGTTGTGGTCTGAGTCTCAGCAGACCTCTACTGTCTCCTGTTGTGGTCTGAGTCTCAGCAGACCTCTACTGTCTCCTGTTGTGGTCTGAGTCTCAGCAGACCTCTACCGTCTCCTGTTGTGGTCTGAGTCTCAGCAGACCTCTACCGTCTCCTGTTGTGGTCTGAGTCTCAGCAGACCTCTACCGTCTCCTGTTGTGGTCTGAGTCTCAGCAGACCTCTGTCTCCCTAAGTCTCAGCAGACCTCTGTCTCCTGTTGTGGTCTGAGTCTCAGCAGACCTCTGTCTCCTGTTGTGGTCTAAGTCTCAGCAGACCTCTGTCTCCTGTTGTGGTCTGAGTCTCAGCAGACCTCTTGTCTCCTGTTGTGGTCTGAGTCTCAGCAGACCTCTACCGTCTCCTGTTGTGGTCTGAGTCTCAGCAGACCTCTGTCTCCTGTTGTGGTCTGAGTCTCAGCAGACCTCTACCGTCTCCTGTTGTGGTCTGAGTCTCAGCAGACCTCTACCGTCTCCTGTTGTGGTCTGAGTCTCAGCAGACCTCTACTGTCTCCTGTTGTGGTCTGAGTCTCAGCAGACCTCTACTGTCTCCTGTTGTGGTGTCTGAGTCTCCTCAGACCTCTACTGTCTCCTGTTGTGGTGTCTGAGTCTCCTCAGACCTCTACTGTCTCCTGTTGTGGTGTCTGAGTCTCCTCAGACCTCTACTGTCTCCTGTTGTGGTGTCTGAGTCTCCTCAGACCTCTACTGTCTCCTGTTGTGGTGTCTGAGTCTCCTCAGACCTCTACTGTCTCCTGTTGTGGTGTCTGAGTCTCCTCTGACCTCTACTGTCTCCTGTTGTGGTGTCTGAGTCTCCTCTGACCTCTACTGTCTCCTGTTGTGGTGTCTGAGTCTCCTCTGACCTCTACTGTCTCCTGTTGTGGTGTCTGAGTCTCCTCTGACCTCTACTGTCTCCTGTTGTGTTGTGATTATATGTATTACATGGCTGTGGTTGCCATGACGGAGATGTTCTGCCTCATTCATATTATAAATGACCTCAACTCTGGCAACGTTCGACCAACATTATAAAACTGCCGCTCTAGCAACGTTCGACCAACATTATAAAACTGCCTCTCTAGCAACGTTCGACCAACATTATAAAACTGCCTCTCTAGCAACGTTCGACCAACATTATAAAACTGCCTCTCTAGCAACGTTAGACGTAACATTTGGAAGCAGTGAGTCAACTCTCTTTGTCATTATCTCCTTCCAAAGGTCCCCATAGAATGAGTTTATGGGCCACTTCAAGAGCTGTGACTCGCTTTTAGTGCCTCTGTTAAGAGATGTGATCAATGTGAGAGTCAGAGCCTGTTTTACCACAGAGGAAAGGCAGGCAGTAAACACAAGGCTTCAGTCAGGGCCTGTTTTACCACAGAGTAAAGGCAGGCAGTAAACACAAGGCTTCAGTCAGAGCCTGTTTTACCACAGAGGAAAGGCAGGCAGTAAACACAAGGCTTCAGTCAGGGCCTGTTTTACCACAGAGTAAAGGCAGCCAGTAAACACAAGGCTTCAGTCAGAGCCTGTTTTACCACAGAGTAAAGGCAGGCAGTAAACACAAGGCTTCAGTCAGGGCCTGTTTTACCACAGAGTAAAGGCAGGCAGTAAACACAAGGCTTCAGTCAGGGCCTGTTTTACCACAGAGTAAAGGCAGGCAGTAAACACAAGGCTTCAGTCAGAGCCTGTTTTACCACAGAGTAAAGGCAGGCAGTAAACACAAGGCTTCAGTCAGAGCCTGTTTTACCACAGAGTAAAGGCAGGCAGTAAACACAAGGCTTCAGTCAGGGCCTGTTTTACCACAGAGTAAAGGCAGGCAGTAAACACAAGGCTTCAGTCAGGGCCTGTTTTACCACAGAGTAAAGGCAGGCAGTAAACACAAGGCTTCAGTCAGGGCCTGTTTTACCACAGAGTAAAGGCAGGCAGTAAACACAAGGCTTCAGTCAGAGCCTGTTTTACCAGAGTGAAGGCAGGCAGTAAACACAAGGCTTCAGTCAGAGCCTGTTTTACCACAGAGTAAAGGCAGGCAGTAAACACAAGGCTTCAGTCAGGGCCTGTTTTACCACAGAGTAAAGGCAGGCAGTAAACACAAGGCTTCAGTCAGAGCCTGTTTTACCAGAGTGAAGGCAGGCAGTAAACACAAGGCTTCAGTCAGAGCCTGTTTTACCACAGAGTAAAGGCAGGCAGTAAACACAAGGCTTCAGTCAGAGCCTGTTTTACCACAGAGTAAAGGCAGGCAGTAAACACAAGGCTTCAGTCAGAGCCTGTTTTACCACAGAGTAAAGGCAGGCAGTAAACACAAGGCTTCAGTCTGAGCCTGTTTTACCACAGAGTAAAGGCAGGCAGTAAACAGGCAGTAAACACAAGGTCAGAAACACAAGGCTTCAGTCAGGGCCTGTTTTACCACAGAGTAAAGGCAGGCAGTAAACACAAGGCTTCAGTCAGGGCCTGTTTTACCACAGAGTAAAGGCAGGCAGTAAACACAAGGCTTCAGTCAGAGCCTGTTTTACCACAGAGTAAAGGCAGGCAGTAAACACAAGGCTTCAGTCAGAGCCTGTTTTACCACAGAGTAAAGGCAGGCAGTAAACACAAGGCTTCAGTCAGAGCCTGTTTTACCACAGAGTAAAGGCAGGCAGTAAACACAAGGCTTCAGTCAGAGCCTGTTTTACCACAGAGTAAAGGCAGGCAGTAAACACAAGGCTTCCGTCAGAGCCTGTTTTACCACAGAGTAAAGGCAGGCAGTAAACACAAGGCTTCAGTCAGAGCCTGTTTTACCACAGAGTAAAGGCAGGCAGTAAACACAAGGCTTCAGTCTGAGCCTGTTTTACCACAGAGTAAAGGCAGGCAGTAAACACAAGGCTTCAGTCAGGGCCTGTTTTACCACAGAGTAAAGGCAGGCAGTAAACACAAGGCTTCAGTCAGAGCCTGTTTTACCACAGAGTAAAGGCAGGCAGTAAACACAAGGCTTCAGTCAGAGCCTGTTTTACCACAGAGTAAAGGCAGGCAGTAAACACAAGGCTTCAGTCTGAGCCTGTTTTACCACAGAGTAAAGGCAGGCAGTAAACACAAGGCTTCAGTCAGGGCCTGTTTTACCACAGAGTAAAGGCAGGCAGTAAACACAAGGCTTCAGACTGTCTGACCAACATGGCTTATATAAGAAGCATCAACAACCATGCAGAGAGAACAGCATTTAGTGTTGCGTAACTGACTGCCTGTGTCCAGAATATCACCATATTCCCTATGTAGTGCACTACGTTTGAACAGGGCCCATAGGTCTAAGGTCTAAAGTAGTGCACTACATAGGGCGCCATTTGGGACACAAACCCCAGGCTGCACAGATCCGTTATTACTGTGTCAGCTTGATTTCTATGGGATGGAGCGAGCTCTGCTCTCAACTTAGAGGAGGGGAAGAGAGGAGAAAGGGAGGGGAAGAGAGGAGAAAGGGAGGGGAAGAGAGGGGAAAGGGAAAGGGAGGGGAAGAGAGGGGAAGAGAGGGGAAAGGGAGGGGAAGAGATGAGAAAGGGGAAGAGAGGAGAGAGGAGGGGAAGAGAGGAGAGAGGGGAAGAGAGGAGAAAGGGAGGGGAAGAGAGGGGAAGAGAGGAGGAAGGGAGGGGAAGAGAGGAGAAAGGGAGGGGAAGAGAGGAGAAAGGGAGGGGAAGAGAGGAGAAAGGGAGGGGAAAGGGAGGGGGGAAGAGAGGGGAAAGGGAGGGGAAGAGAGGGGAAAGGGAGGGGAAGAGAGGGGAAAGGGAGGGGAAGAGAGGGGAAAGGGAGGGGAAGAGAGGGGAAAGGGAGGGGAAGAGAGGGAAAGGGGGGAGAGAGGGAGGGGAAGAGAGGGGAAAGGGAGGGGAAAGGGAGGGGAAGAGAGGAGGGAGGAGGGGAAGAGAGGGGAGAGAGGGAAGAGAGGGAAAGGGAGGGGAAAGAGGAGGGAGGAGGGGAAGAGAGGAGGGAGGAGGGGAAGAGAGGATAAAGGGAGGGGAAGAGAGGAGAGAGGAGAAGAAGAGAAAGGGAGGGAAGAGAGGGAGAGGAGAAGATAAGAGAAAGGGAGGGGAAGAGAGGAGAGGAAGAGAGGAGAAAGGGAGGGGAGGAGAAAGGGAGGGGAAGAGAAAGGGAGGGAAGAAGAGAGGAGAGGAGAAGAGAGGAGAAAGGGAGGGGAAGAGAGGAGAGAGGAGAGGAGAAGAGAGGAGAAAGAGAGGGGAAGAGAGGAGAGAGGAGAAGAGAGGAGAAAGGGAGGGGAAGAGAGGAGAGATGAGAGGAGAAAGGAAGGGGAAGAGAGGAGGGGAAGAGAGGAGAAAGGGAGGGGAGAGAGGAGAGAGGAGAGGAGAAGAGAGGAGAGGAGAAAGGAAGGGGAGAGGTAGAAACATAGCACATGTTTTTATGGTGATAAAATGTGACAGAAGTGACACTACATCTTCCATATTGATAACAGATTTTTTTTTTACTAAAGTTAATTTAGCTACGGCTCCTTCGTCTCAGTTCACTTCTCTCCTCCCCTTTCTCCCTCCTCTCCCTGCCCCTCTCTTTCACATCTCTCCTCTCCTGCCCCCTCTCTCCTCCCTCACTCCTTCCCCTAGTCTCTCTCCTCTCCCTGCCCCTCCCTGCCCCTCTCTTCCACATCTCTCCTCTCTCCTCCCTCACTCCTTCCCCTAGTCTCTCCTCTCCCTGCCCCTCTCTTTCACATCTCTCCTCTCCTGCCCCCTCTCTCCTCCCTCACTCCTTCCCCTAGTCTCTCTCCTCTCCCTGCCCCTCCCTGCCCCTCTCTTCCACATCTCCTCTCTCCTCCCTCACTCCTTCCCCTGGTCTCTCTCCTCTCCCTGCCCCTCTCTTTCACATCTCTCCTCTCCTGCCCCCTCACTCCTTCCCCTGGTCTGTCTCCTCTCCCTGCCCCTCTCTTCCACATCTCTCCTCTCCTGCCCCCTCTCTCCTCCCTCACTAATTCCCTTGAACGCTCTCCCTTCCTTCCTCCCCCCTCCCCATTGTTTAGGTCAGTGCTCTCTACTCCCAGCTGGCAGTGGAGTATGAGTATATATATATGTGTGTGTGTGTGTGTGTGGTCTGTGTGTTACATACCTTCATCCCAGCTGCAGCTGCGGGACCACTGGGGTCGACAGCCTGGATGTGGCAGGGCTTACTGCCTCGCACCACGAAGCCCCAGCCCACCGCATCCCCCACGATCTGAGGAGGCAAGTCAAAATGTATTTAAAAGAGCATTAAAGCAGAGAGCTAGAAACAACAGGGTTGGTGTGATTAAAAAGGCTGGGACCTACAGCTACAGGGGGCTGACACCGTGCTACAGGGGGCTGACACCGCGCTACAGGGGGCTGGGACAGCTACAGGGGGGGGCTGACACTACAGGGGGCTACAGGGGGCTGGGACCTACAGCTACAGGGGGCTGACACCGTGCTACAGGGGGCTGGGACAGCTACAGGGGGCTGGGAGCTACAGGGGGCTGACACCGTGCTACAGGGGGCTGGGACCTACAGCTACAGGGGGCTGGGACCTACAGCTACAGGGGGCTGGGACCTACAGCTACAGGGGGCTGACACCGCGCTACAGGGGCTGACAGCTACAGGGGCTGCTACAGGGGGCTGGCTACAGGGGGCTGACACCTACAGGGGGCTGGGACCTACAGCTACAGGGGGCTGGGACCTGACAGCTACACAGCTACAGGGGGCTGGGACAGCTACAGGGGCTGACACCACGCTACAGGGGGCTGGGACCTACAGCTACAGGGGGGGGCTGACACGCGCTACAGGGGGCTGGGACCTACGACAGGGGGCTGACACCGCGCTACAGGGGGCTGGGACCACAGCTACAGGGGCTGACACCCGCTACAGGGGGCTGACACCTACAGCTACAGGGGGCTGACACCGTGCTACAGGGGCCGACACCGCGCTACAGGGGGCTGACACCGCGCTACAGGGGGCTGACACCTACAGCTACAGGGGGCTGACACCGCGCTACAGGGGCTGACACCGCGCTACACCGCGCTACAGGGGGGCCGGGCTGACACCGCGCTACAGGGGGCCGACACCGCGCTACAGGGGCCGGCGCTGAGGGCCGACATCGCGCTACAGGGGGCCGACAGCGCTGCAGGGGGCTGACACCGCGCTACAGGGGGCTGGGACCACAGCTACAGGGGGCTGACACCGCGCTACAGGGGCTGACACCGCGCTACAGGGGGCTGACACCGCGCTACAGGGGGCTGACACCGCGCTACAGGGGGCTGACACCGCGCTACAGGGGGCTGACACGCGCTACAGGGGCTGACACCCGCTACAGGGGCTGACACCGCGCTACAGGGGGCTGACACCGCGCTACAGGGGGCTGAGACCGCGCTACAGGGGGCTGACACCGTGCTACAGGGGGCTGACACCGTGCTACAGGGGGCTGACACCGCGCTACAGGGGGCTGACACCGCGCTACAGGGGGCTGAGACCGCGCTACAGGGGGCTGGACATGAGATGCAACAGTGTTGTAGGATGATTTTGATGTTTCATCATTCTCTAAAATGTATCTGTCAGGAAGTGTAATGTTTGCTATGCAGAAGTAACATGAAGTGTTGTTTTTAACTGTGTGTGTGTGTGTGTGTGTGTGTGTGTGTGTGTGTGTGTGTGTGTGTGTGTGTGTGTGTGTGTGTGTGTGTGTGTGTGTGTGTGTGTGTGTGTGTGTGTGTGTGTGTGTGTATTACTATCCTCGTGGATACTGGAATTCCCCAAAAGTATGGGACATTTCCTACACCCCCACGAGGACAGAGGCTATTTTAGAGTTAGGGGTAGGGGTGTGTGTGTGTGGTGTGTTTGCACGTGCTGTAACAGCCCTTAGATCTCTTATGAGGCTTCTAAGAACCTACTCAGACAAGCATTCCATTTCAGAACACAAGAGGGTCATCTCAGGCAGAGCCCAGAGCCAATCCGGTCAGTCTGTTAGGAGTGATGATGTGTCCCACCCAGTCGAATATGAACTGGTATCAGTAGTGTATTCAGCCCGATTCCCTGGTGAATATCAGACCCGGTACGGAGGAGAATCGTCTGTGGATCAGACCATGCAGGCCAGAGTGTGTGTATAGTGTGCGGGATGTGGCCATGTCATCTTCGGGTGACAGTAGAATGTGTGTGTGGTTTAGGGTGGCAAAGGGAGGGTATAATTACTGGAAACTTTACCAGGAAACTACCATTATTTTGGTAACTTAAGGATTTATAAAAAAATATTTAAAAAATATCACAGTTGTGTGTTATTTCTGGTCCTCTGTGTGTCCTTATCACATGTAAAAATATATAAAATAATCAAATAAGATAAGTGTTTAAATTTTTTAAAATTAGAATGACAAAGCTGTAAAACAGTATCCTAAATATAAACCATCAACTTAGTAAATACAATGGGTGTTTAATATGAGGGTTTCAGCATGAAATCTCCTTTATATTTATTTATTGTAAATGTTTTTCCGCCAACCTGGAGGCCAGTTGTGATGAAAGTCAAAAGTTGCAGAGTTAATTGATAATAATGCCAATGTTGATTAGAAGTTTTTTTCATTAATTAGGCCATTTTCTCTTGAACCATGTAGTCTATGTTACTAGAAACTCATAGACACAGACATAAAAATGAATATTATATATGAATACAGTTTAAAGTATGAAATTATATTTAGATATTGTTGAGGGGTAAACATACTATATACAGGGTCAGTTCAGTACCATATTAACAATGTACAGGGATACTGGAGTGATGGAGGTAGATATGTAGAGGGGTAAACATACTATATACAGGGTCAGTTCAGTACCATATTAACAATGTACAGGGATACTGGAGTGATAGAGGTAGATATGTAGAGGGGTAAACATACTATATACAGGGTCAGTTCATTACCATATTAACAATGTACAGGGATACTGGAGTGATGGAGGTAGATATGTAGAGGGGTAAACATACTATATATAGGGTCAGTTCAGTACCATATTAACAATGTACAGGGATACTGGAGTGATAGAGGTAGATATGTAGAGGGGTAAACATACTATATACAGGGTCAGTTCAGTACCATATTAACAATGTACAGGGATACTGGAGTGATGGATAGATATGTAGAGGGGTAAACATACTATATACAGGGTCAGTTCAGTACCATATTAACAATGTACAGGGATACTGGAGTGATGGAGGTAGATATAGAGGGGTAAACATACTATATACAGGGTCAGTTCAGTACCATATTAACAATGTACAGGGATACTGGAGTGATGGAGGTAGATATGTAGAGGGGTAAACATACTATATACAGGGTCAGTTCAGTACCATATTAACAATGTACAGGGATACTGGAGTGATGGAGGTAGATATGTAGAGGGGTAAACATACTATATACAGGGTCAGTTCAGTACCATATTAACAATGTACAGGGATACTGGAGTGATGGAGGTAGATATGTAGAGGGGTAAACATACTATATACAGGGTCAGTTCAGTACCATATTAACAATGTACAGGGATACTGGAGTGATGGAGGTAGATATGTAGAGGGGTAAACATACTATATACAGGGTCAGTTCAGTACCATATTAACAATGTACAGGGATACTGGAGTGATAGAGGTAGATATGTAGAGGGGTAAACATACTATATACAGGGTCAGTTCAGTACCATATTAACAATGTACAGGGATACTGGAGTGATGGAGGTAGATATGTAGAGGGGTAAGGTGACGAGGCATCAGGATATATGATAAACAGAGTAGCAGCAGTGTAAATTATGATCGTATGTGTGTGTGTGTGTGTGTGTGTGTGTGTGTGTGTGTGTGTGTGTGTGTGTGTGTGTGTGTGTGTGTGTGTGTGTGTGTGTGTGTGTGTGTGTGTGTGTGTGTGTGTGTGTGTGTGTGTGTGTGTGTGTGTGTGTGTGTTAGAGTGTCAGTATGTGAGTGTGTAGCCATTCTGTTAGCTGTGTGTATCAGTCTGCTAGCCTGGGGACAGAAGCTGTGTGTTAGTCTGCTGGCCTGGGGACAGAAGCTGTGTATCAGTCTGCTAGCCTGGGGACAGAAGCTGTGTATCAGTCTGCTAGCCTGGGGACAGAAGCTGTGTGTGTCAGTCTGCTAGCCTGGGGACAGAAGCTGTGTGTGTCAGTCTGCTAGCCTGGGGACAGAAGCTGTGTGTGTCAGTCTGCTAGCCTGGGGACAGAAGCTGTGTGTGTCAGTCTGCCAGCCTGGGGACAGAAGCTGTGTGTATCAGTCTGCCGGCCTGGGGACAGAAGCTGGGTGTGTCAGTCTGCTAGCCTGGGGACAGAAGCTGTGTGTATCAGTCTGCCAGCCTGGGGACAGAAGCTGTGTGTATCAGTCTGCCAGCCTGGGGACAGAAGCTGTGTGTATCAGTCTGCTGGCCTGGGGACAGAAGCTGTGTGTCAGTCTGCTAGCCTGGGGACAGAAGCTGTGTGTATCAGTCTGCTAGCCTGGGGACAGAAGCTGTGTGTATCAGTCTGCTGGCTTGGGGACAGAAGCTGTGTGTATCAGTCTGCTGGCCTGGGGACAGAAGCTGTGTGTATCAGTCTGCTAGCCTGGGGACAGAAGCTGTGTTTCAGTCTGCTAGCCTGGGGACAGAAGCTGTGTATCAGTCTGCTAGCCTGGGGACAGAAGCTGTGTATCAGTCTGCTAGCCTGGGGACAGAAGCTGTGTGTATCAGTCTGCTAGCCTGGGGACAGAAGCTGTGTGTATCAGTCTGCTAGCTTGGGGACAGAAGCTGTGTGTATCAGTCTGCTAGCCTGGGGACAGAAGCTGTGTGTATCAGTCTGCTGGCTTGGGGACAGAAGCTGTGTGTGTCAGTCTGCTAGCTTGGAGACAGAAGCTGTGTGTGTCAGTCTGCTAGCTTGGGGACAGAAGCTGTGTGTATCAGTCTACTGGCTTGGGGACAGAAGCTGTTCAGGAACCTGCTGGTGTCAGACTCGATGCACCGGTACCACTTGCAGTGCAGAAGCAGAGAGAACAGTCTATGGCTCGGGCATGTCATTACATTCATTACACCCCCCCCCCCTTTGTGTGTGTGTGACGTACTGTGAATGTCTTCTTTATGTAAGGGCCTCCTGGGGTCTGCAGCTCCTCAGGACTCACTTGTCTCTTCAACACTGCAAAGCAAACACACAGTAAGTACTGACTGACACACACACACACACACACACACACACACACACACACACACACACACACACACACACACACACACACACACACACACACACACACACAGTAAGTACTGACACACACACACACACCTCCGCTGCAGAACATTCCTCCTGCAGCAGTAACTATAGTCTCATCGTGTTATCCTGTGTGCAGGAGGAGGACAACATTCCTCCTGCAGCAGTAACTATAGTCTCATCGTGTTGTCCTGTGTGCAGGAGGAGGACAACATTCCTCCTGCAGCAGTAACTATAGTCTCATCGTGTTGTCCTGTGTTCAGGAGGAGGACAACATTCCTCCTGCAGCAGTAACTATAGTCTCATCGTGTTGTCCTGTGTTCAGGAGGAGGACAACATTCCTCCTGCAGCAGTAACTATAGTCTCATCGTGTTGTCCTGTGTGCAGGAGGACAACATGGCTACTGTTGTTTAAAGGAAAAGAGGAAAGCATGCAGTCACATGACCGTGCCTCGAGGGAAACAATTTCCTATAGCGGGTTTTAAGACATTTGTGTGTGTGTGTGTGTGTGTGTGTGTGTGTGTGTGTGTGTGTGTGTGTGTGTGTGTGTGTGTGTGTGTGTGTGTGTGTGTGTGTGTGTGTGTCCGTCTCTGCTCATAGTGGCGTAAACTCAGACAGGAGGAGAAACATCCACAGCACAATGGATCTGCATCCTAACAATACTAACACATTATATTTAAACTGAGGGAAATATGGTTGAGGATATGAATACTGTATACTCAGTATAGTACTGTTGAGGATATGAATACAGGTAGATACTGTATACTCAGTATAGTACTGTTGAGGATATGAATACAGGTAGATACTGTATACTCAGTATAGTACTGTTGAGGATATGAATACAGGTAGATACTGTATACTCAGTATAGTACTGTTGAATATGAATACTGTATACTCAGTATAGTACTGTTGAGGATATGAATACAGGTAGATACTGTATACTCAGTATAGTACTGTTGAGGATATGAATACAGGTAGATACTGTATACTCAGTATAGTACTGTTGAGGATATGAATACAGGTAGATACTGTATACTCAGTATAGTACTGTTGAGGATATGAATACTGTATACTCAGTATAGTACTGTTGAGGATATGAATACAGGTAACTTCCATACACTCAGTATAGTACTGTTGAGGTTATGAACAGGTAGATACTGTATACTCAGTATAGTACTGTTGAGGATATGAATACAGGTAGATACTGTATACTCAGTATAGTACTGTTGAGGATATGAATACTGTATACTCAGTATAGTACTGTTGAATATGAATACTGTATACTCAGTATAGTACTGTTGAGGATATGGACACAGGTAGATACTGTATACTCAGTATAGTACTGTTGAGGATATGAACAGGTAGATACTGTATACTCAGTATAGTACTGTTGAGGATATGAACACAGGTAGATACTGTATACTCAGTATAGTACTGTTGAGGATATGAACAGGTAGATACTGTATACTCAGTATAGTACTGTTGAGGATATGAAGATCGTGAATTTGGAAAGTATTCAGACCCCTCCACCTTCTCCAGATTTGGTTAAGTTACAGCCTTATTCTAAATAGTTTTTCCCCCTCATCAATCTAAAACACAATACCCCATAATGACAATGTCAAAAATAGGATTTTAGAAATGTTTGCAAATGTGATATTTACATGTTTTTATTTGTAATACATTTGCATAAGTATTCAGGTATTTTACTCAGTACTTTGTTGAAGCACCTTTGACAGCGATTACAGCCTCCAGTCTTCTTGGGTATGACGCTACAAGCTCGGCACACCTGCATTTGGGGAGTTTCTCCCATTTTTCTCTGCAGATCCTCTCAAGCTCTGTCAGGTTGGATGGGGAGTGTCGCTGCACAGCTATTTTCAGGTCTCTCCAGAGATGTTTGCTTCCGTCTGGTCACTCTCCCATAAAAGGCCTGATTGGTGGAGAGCTGCAGAGGTGGATCTCCACTGTCAGAGTGACCATCGGGTTCTTGGTCACCTCCCTGACCAAGGACCTTCTCCCCTGATTGCTCAGTTTGGCCCGGGCGGCCAGCTCTAGGAAGAGTCTTGGTGGTTCCAAACCTCTTCCATTTAAGACCGATGGAAGCCACTGTGTTCTTGGGGACCTTCAATGCTGCAGAAATGTTTTGGTACCTGTCCCCAGATCTGTACCTCGACACAATCCTGTCTCGGAGCTCTACGGACAATTCCTTTGACCTCATGGCTTGGTTTTTGCTCTGACATGCACTGTCTACTGTAGGGCCTTATATAGACAGGTGTGTGCCTTTCCAAATCATGTCCAATCAATTGAATTTACCACAGGTGGACTCCAATCAAGTTGTAGAAACATCAAAGATAATCAATGGAAACAAAGGATGCGCCTGAGATCAACGGAGTCTCATAGCAAAGGGTCTGCAAACGTATGTAAATCAGGTATTTCTGTTATTTATAATACATTAGCAAAAATGTCATTAAGGGGTATTGTGATGTCATTAAGGGGTATTGTGATGTCATTATGGGGTATTGTGATGTCATTAGGGGTATTGTGATGTCATTATGATGTCATTATGGGGTATTGTGATGTCATTATGGGGTATTGTGATGTCATTATGGGGTATTGTGATGTCATTATGGGGTATTGTGATGTCATTATGGGGTATTGTGATGTCATTATGGGGTATTGTGATGTCATTATGGGGTATTGTGGTGTCATTATGATGTCATTATATGGGGTATTGTGATGTCATTATATGGGGTATTGTGATGTCATTATGGGGTATTGTGATGTCATTATGGGGTATTGTGATGTCATTATGGGGTATTGTGATGTCATTATGGGGTATTGTGATGTCATTATGGGGTATTGTGATGTCATTATGGGGTATTGTGATGTCATTAAGGGGTATTGTGATGTCATTAAGGGGTATTGTGATGTCATTAAGGGGTATTGTGATGTCATTATGGGGTATTGTGATGTCATTATGGGGTATTGTGATGTCATTATGGGGTATTGTGATGTCATTATGGGGTATTGTGATGTCATTATGGGGTATTGTGATGTCATTAAAGGGTATTGTGATGTCATTATGGGGTATTGTGATGTCATTATGGGGTATTGTGATGTCATTATGGGGTATTGTGATGTCATTATGGGGTATTGTGATGTCATTAAGGGGTATTGTGATGTCATTAAGGGGTATTCTGATGTCATTAAGGGGTATTGTGATGTCATTATGGGGTATTGTGATGTCATTATGGGGTATTGTATGTAGATTGATGAGGAACGAAAAGTGTGTCATCCATTTTTAGAGCAAGGCTGTAACGTAACAAAATGTGGAAAAGGTTAAGGGGTCTGAATACTTTCAGAATGCACTGTAGGTAGCTACTGTACACTCACTATAGATGAACTCTTAACCTTTATAACAGACGTCCGTCCTTCAAACTCAAACCAGTTCTCTTGCCCACCCACAATTCCATGTTTCGATGGTCGCAGCTCTGAGTGGGTATGAAAGGGTTCCTCTCTTCCTAGAGAGTGACTCACTAACGCTGACCTCGGGTAACCTCTGGACACTGCAGTGACCTAGATTCTCTTCCACCCCACAGCTGGAATACAGGAATAATAGAGCCGTGTTCAGGAAGGGGCCGCTCACAACTCTGGCCAAACAGACGCCCCGTGGCCCCTCTGGCCAAACAGACGCCCCGTGGCCCCTCTGGCCAAACAGACGCCCCGTGGCCCCTCTGGCCAAACAGACGCCCCGTGGCCCCTCTGGCCAAACAGACGCCCCGTGGCCCCTCTGGCCAAACAGACGCCCCGTGGCCCCTCTGGCCAAACAGACGCCCCGTGGCCCCTCTGGCCAAACAGACGCCCCGTGGCCCCTCTGGCCAAACAGACGCCCCGTGGCCCCTCTGGCCAAACAGACGCCCAGTGGCCCCTCTGGCCAAACAGACGCCCAGTGGCCCCTCTGGCCAAACAGACGCCCAGTGGCCCCTCTGGCCAAACAGACGCCCAGTGGCCCCTCTGGCCAAACAGACGCCCAGTGGCCCCTCTGGCCAAACAGACGCCCAGTGGCCCCTCTGGCCAAACAGACGCCTAGTGGCCCCTCTGGCCAAACAGACGCCTAGTGGCCCCTCTCGTCAAACAGACGGGCGTCCTTCAACACTCATTTACATGACATTTTGAGTCATTTAGCAGACACTCTTATCCAGATTGACTTTTGTGCATTCATCTTAAGATAGCTAGATGAGACAACCACATATCACAGTAAGTGTTGTCGATCACACTTTAATCATATACATTTCCTCTACGTCTATTTAAATCACCAAGGCTCATCTATAGCTTAGAGGAGAAATAGCAGTTAATGTCAAACTTCTTGGGGCAGGAAGCTGAGAACAGCTGCCTGCATGGCTCACCCTCAACTCCCAGTGTTTGAGACTTACTGAGAAAAACACTTCCCATCTTTTCCCAAGAATCTGATTCAAAGACTTCCTGTGTATTCCAGAACAATTGTATACAGCTTCTCTCTGGCCTTCCAGCCCCTCTCTCTGGCCTTCCAGCCCCTCTCTCTGGCCTTCCAGCCCCTCTCTCTGGCCTTCCAGCCCCTCTCTCTGGCCTTCCAGCCCCTCTCTCTGGCCTTCCAGCCCCTCTCTCTGGCCTTCCAGCCCCTCTCTCTGGCCTTCCAGCCCCTCTCTCTGGCCTTCCAGCCCCTCTCTCTGGCCTTCCAGCCCCTCTCTCTGGCCTTCCAGCCCCTATCCTCCATACTGCTGCTGACTGTTTACAACTCCTTTAAAAATGGACACACACACACACACACACACCAGAGAGAGAACAGAGGCCTAACCTTTTTCTCAGAGAGACAGACAGCGAGACAGAGACAGAGAGATCAAGAGAGAACAGAGAGAGAACAGAACAGAGAGAGAACAGAACAGAGAGAGAACAGAACAGAGAGAGAACAGAACAGAGAGAGAACAGAACAGAGAGAACAGAACAGAGAGAGAACACAGGCCTAAACCTCTTTCTCTGAGAGACAGACAGCGAGACAGAGAGATCGAGAGAGAACAGAGACAGAGAGATCGAGAGAGAACAGAGACAGAACAGAGAGAGAACAGAACAGAGACAGAGGGAGAACAGAGGGAGAACAGAGGGAGAACAGAGGGAGAACAGAGGGAGAACAGAGGGAGAACAGAGGGAGAACAGAGGGAGAACAGAGGGAGAACAGAGGGAGAACAGAGGGAGAACAGAGAGAGAACAGAGAGAGAACAGAGAGAGAACAGAGAGAGAACAGAGAGAGAACAGAGGGAGAACAGAGGGAGAACAGAGAGAGAACAGAGAGAGAACAGAGAGAGAACAGAGGGAGAACAGAGGGAGAACAGAGGGAGAACAGAGGGAGAACAGAGGGAGAACAGAGAGAGAACAGAGAGAGAACACAGAGAGAGAGAACACAGAGAGAGAGAACACAGAGAGAGAACAGAGAGAGAGAACAGAGAGAGAGAACAGAGAGAGAGAACAGAGAGAGAGAACAGAGAGAGAACAGAGAGAGAACAGAGAGAGAGAACAGAGAGAGAGAACAGAGAGAGAACACAGGCCTAAACCTTTTTCTCTGAATTGTGAAGTGAGTAATTCACCAAAAAGGCTGAGGAGGAGTTGAGGGGATCAGAGTTAAACTACATAACATCTGCTTTAGTTTATCTAATCATTTGAATAAGCTTTAAGTAGCTAGTCTAAATATACATGCCAACTTCCATGTGCCAGTGTGAGTTGGTTGTATAAAAGAGTAATCTATCAGATATGATAAAAATGTCCATGTTGTGAATGAACAGTATGTGACTAATCAGTGTATTGTTCTGGGTCAGAGCCTGTGTCCCGGTGCAGGGCGGTGTCATGACGTTGGCCTGGGGGTGTAGGGCGTTGTCATGACGTTGGCCTGGGGGTGTAGGGCAGTGTCATGACGTTGGCCTGGGGGTGAAGGGCAGTGTCATGACG
The DNA here is from genome assembly GCF_021184085.1 of Oncorhynchus gorbuscha. Classification (NCBI taxonomy): domain Eukaryota; kingdom Metazoa; phylum Chordata; class Actinopteri; order Salmoniformes; family Salmonidae; genus Oncorhynchus; species Oncorhynchus gorbuscha. Next base: position 181,296 of record NW_025745925.1, on the reverse strand, counting down.
TTGGCCTGGGGGTGAAGGGCAGTGTCATGACGTTGGCCTGGGGGTGAAGGGCAGTGTCATGACGTTGGCCTGTGTCCCGGTGAAGGGCAGTGTCATGACGTTGGCCTGTGTCCCGGTGAAGGGCAGTGTCATGACGTTGGCCTGGGGGTGTAGGGCAGTGTCATGACGTTGGCCTGGGGGTGTAGGGCAGTGTCATGACGTTGGCCTGTGTCCCGGTATAGGGCAGTGTCATGACGTTGGCCTGTGTCCCGGTATAGGGCAGTGTCATGACGTTGGCCTGGGGGTGAAGGGCAGTGTCATGACTTTGGCCTGGGGGTGTAGGGCGGTGTCATGACGTTGGCCTGGGGGTGAAGGGCAGTGTCATGACGTTGGCCTGGGGGTGAAGGGCAGTGTCATGACGTTGGCCTGGGGGTGTAGGGCAGTGTCATGACGTTGGCCTGTGTCCCGGTGTAGGGCAGTGTCATGACGTTGGCCTGTGTCCCGGTGTAGGGCAGTGTCATGACGTTGGCCTGTGTCCCGGTGTAGGGCAGTGTCATGACGTTGGCCTGGGGGTGTAGGGCAGTGTCATGACGTTGGCCTGGGGGTGAAGGGCAGTGTCATGACGTTGGCCTGGGGGTGTAGGGCAGTGTCATGACGTTGGCCTGTGTCCCGGTGAAGGGCAGTGTCATGACGTTGGCCTGTGTCCCGGTGAAGGGCAGTGTCATGACGTTGGCCTGGGGGTGTAGGGCAGTGTCATGACGTTGGCCTGGGGGTGTAGGGCAGTGTCATGACGTTGGCCTGGGGGTGAAGGGCAGTGTCATGACGTTGGCCTGTGTCCCGGTGAAGGGCAGTGTCATGACGTTGGCCTGTGTCCCGGTGAAGGGCAGTGTCATGACGTTGGCCTGGGGGTGTAGGGCAGTGTCATGACGTTGGCCTGGGGGTGTAGGGCAGTGTCATGACGTTGGCCTGTGTCCCGGTGAAGGGCAGTGTCATGACGTTGGCCTGTGTCCCGGTGAAGGGCAGTGTCATGACGTTGGCCTGGGGGTGTAGGGCAGTGTCATGACGTTGGCCTGGGGGTGTAGGGCAGTGTCATGACGTTGGCCTGGGGGTGTAGGGCAGTGTCATGACGTTGGCCTGTGTCCCGGTGTAGGGCAGTGTCATGACGTTGGCCTGGGGGTGTAGGGCAGTGTCATGACGTTGGCCTGTGTCCCGGTGTAGGGCAGTGTCATGACGTTGGCCTGGGGGTGTAGGGCAGTGTCATGACGTTGGCCTGGGGGTGTAGGGCAGTGTCATGACGTTGGCCTGGGGGTGTAGGGCAGTGTCATGACGTTGGCCTGGGGGTGTAGGGCAGTGTCATGACGTTGGCCTGGGGGTGTAGGGCAGTGTCATGACGTTGGCCTGGGGGTGTAGGGCAGTGTCATGACGTTGGCCTGGGGGTGTAGGGCAGTGTCATGACGTTGGCCTGGGGGTGTAGGGCAGTGTCATGACGTTGGCCTGTGTCCCGGTGAAGGGCAGTGTCATGACGTTGGCCTGTGTCCCGGTGAAGGGCAGTGTCATGACGTTGGCCTGGGGGTGTAGGGCAGTGTCATGACGTTGGCCTGGGGGTGTAGGGCAGTGTCATGACGTTGGCCTGTGTCCCGGTGAAGGGCAGTGTCATGACGTTGGCCTGTGTCCCGGTGAAGGGCAGTGTCATGACGTTGGCCTGGGGGTGTAGGGCAGTGTCATGACGTTGGCCTGGGGGTGTAGGGCAGTGTCATGACGTTGGCCTGTGTCCCGGTGTAGGGCAGTGTCATGACGTTGGCCTGGGGGTGTAGGGCAGTGTCATGACGTTGGCCTGTGTCCCGGTGTAGGGCAGTGTCATGACGTTGGCCTGGGGTGTAGGGCAGTGTCATGACGTTGGCCTGGGGGTGTAGGGCAGTGTCATGACGTTGGCCTGGGGGTGTAGGGCAGTGTCATGACGTTGGCCTGGGGGTGTAGGGCAGTGTCATGACGTTGGCCTGGGGGTGTAGGGCAGTGTCATGACGTTGGCCTGGGGTGTAGGGCAGTGTCATGACGTTGGCCTGGGGGTGTAGGGCAGTGTCATGACGTTGGCCTGGGGGTGTAGGGCAGTGTCATGACGTTGGCCTGGGGGTGTAGGGCAGTGTCATGACGTTGGCCTGGGGTGTAGGGCAGTGTCATGACGTTGGCCTGGGGGTGTAGGGCAGTGTCATGACGTTGGCCTGTGTCCCGGTGTAGGGCAGTGTCATGACGTTGGCCTGGGGGTGAAGGGCAGTGTCATGACGTTGGCCTGGGGGTGTAGGGCAGTGTCATGACGTTGGCCTGGGGGTGTAGGGCAGTGTCATGACGTTGGCCTGGGGGTGTAGGGCAGTGTCATGACGTTGGCCTGGGGGTGTAGGGCAGTGTCATGACGTTGGCCTGGGGGTGTAGGGCAGTGTCATGACGTTGGCCTGGGGGTGTAGAGCAGTGACATGACGTTGGCCTGTGTCCCGGTGTAGGGCAGTGTCATGACGTTGGCCTGGGGGTGTAGGGCAGTGTCATGACGTTGGCCTGGGGGTGTAGGGCAGTGTCATGACGTTGGCCTGTGTCCCGGTGTAGGGCAGTGTCATGACGTTGGCCTGGGGGTGTAGGGCAGTGTCATGACGTTGGCCTGGGGGTGTAGGGCAGTGTCATGACGTTGGCCTGGGGGTGTAGGGCAGTGTCATGACGTTGGCCTGTGTCCCGGTGTAGGGCAGTGTCATGACGTTGGCCTGGGGTGTAGGGCAGTGTCATGACGTTGGCCTGGGGGTGTAGGGCAGTGTCATGACGTTGGCCTGGGGGTGTAGGGCAGTGTCATGACGTTGGCCTGGGGGTGTAGGGCAGTGTCATGACGTTGGCCTGGGGGTGTAGGGCAGTGTCATGACGTTGGCCTGGGGTGTAGGGCGGTGTCATGACGTTGGCCTGGGGGTGTAGGGCAGTGTCATGACGTTGGCCTGGGGGTGTAGGGCAGTGTCATGACGTTGGCCTGGGGTGTAGGGCAGTGTCATGACGTTGGCCTGTGTCCCGGTGAAGGGCAGTGTCATGACGTTGGCCTGTGTCCCGGTGAAGGGCAGTGTCATGACGTTGGCCTGTGTCCCGGTGAAGGGCAGTGTCATGACGTTGGCCTGTGGGGTGAAGGGCAGTGTCATGACGTTGGCCTGGGGGTGTAGGGCAGTGTCATGACGTTGGCCTGGGGGTGTAGGGCAGTGTCATGACGTTGGCCTGGGGGTGTAGGGCAGTGTCATGACGTGGCCTGGCCTGGGGGTGTAGGGCAGTGTCATGACGTTGGCCTGTGTCCCGGTGAAGGGCAGTGTCATGACGTTGGCCTGGGGGTGTAGGGCAGTGTCATGACGTTGGCCTGTGTCCCGGTGAGGGCAGTGTCATGACGTTGGCCTGGGGGTGTAGGGCAGTGTCATGACGTTGGCCTGGGGGTGTAGGGCAGTGTCATGACGTTGGCCTGGGGGTGTAGGGCAGTGTCATGACGTTGGCCTGGGGGTGTAGGGCAGTGTCATGACGTTGGCCTGGGGGTGTAGGGCAGTGTCATGACGTTGGCCTGGGGGTGTAGGGCAGTGTCATGACGTTGGCCTGGGGTGTAGGGCAGTGTCATGACGTTGGCCTGGGGGTGTAGGGCAGTGTCATGACGTTGGCCTGGGGTGTAGGGCAGTGTCATGACGTTGGCCTGTGGGTGTAGGGCAGTGTCATGACGTTGGCCTGGGGGTGTAGGGCAGTGTCATGACGTTGGCCTGGGGGTGTAGGGCAGTGTCATGACGTTGGCCTGGGGGTGTAGGGCAGTGTCATGACGTTGGCCTGGGGGTGTAGGGCAGTGTCATCACGTTGGCCTGGGGGTGTAGGGCAGTGTCATCACGTTGGCCTGGGGGTGTAGGGCAGTGTCATGACGTTGGCCTGGGGGTGTAGGGCAGTGTCATGACGTTGGCCTGGGGGTGTAGGGCAGTGTCATGACGTTGGCCTGTGTCCCGGTGTAGGGCAGTGTCATGACGTTGGCCTGGGGGTGTAGGGCAGTGTCATGACGTTGGCCTGTGTCCCGGTGTAGGGCAGTGTCATGACGTTGGCCTGGGGGTGTAGGGCAGTGTCATGACGTTGGCCTGGGGGTGTAGGGCAGTGTCATGACGTTGGCCTGGGGGTGTAGGGCAGTGTCATGACGTTGGCCTGGGGGTGTAGGGCAGTGTCATGACGTTGGCCTGGGGGTGTAGGGCAGTGTCATGACGTTGGCCTGGGGGTGTAGGGCAGTGTCATGACGTTGGCCTGGGGTGTAGGGCAGTGTCATGACGTTGGCCTGGGGGTGTAGGGCAGTGTCATGACGTTGGCCTGGGGGTGTAGGGCAGTGTCATGACGTTGGCCTGGGGGTGTAGGGCAGTGTCATGACGTTGGCCTGGGGGTGTAGGGCAGTGTCATGACGTTGGCCTGGGGGTGTAGGGCAGTGTCATGACGTTGGCCTGGGGGTGTAGGGCAGTGTCATGACGTTGGCCTGGGGGTGTAGGGCAGTGTCATGACGTTGGCCTGGGGGTGTAGGGCAGTGTCATGACGTTGGCATGGGGGTGTAGGGCAGTGACATGACGTTGTGTGCTACAGTATTAACAGTCCACCTCTGTCCTGGTGCTGTGCGACAGTATAAACAGTCCACCTCTGTCCTGGTGCTGTGCGACAGTATAAACAGTCCACCTCTGTCCTGGTGCTGTGCGACAGTATAAACAGTCCACCTCTGTCCTGGTGCTGTGCGACAGTATAAACAGTCCACCTCTGTCCTGGTGCTGTGCGACAGTATAAACAGTCCACCTCTGTCCTGGTGCTGTGCGACAGTATAAACAGTCCACCACTGTCCTGGTGCTGTGCGACAGTATAAACAGTCCACCACTGTCCTGGTGCTGTGAGACAGTATAAACAGTCCACCTCTGTCCTGGTGCTGTGCGACAGTATAAACAGTCCCCCTCTGTCCTGGTGCTGTGCGACAGTATAAACAGTCCCCTCTGTCCTGGTGCTGTGCGACAGTATAAACAGTCCCCCTCTGTCCTGGTGCTGTGCGACAGTATAAACAGTCCCCCTCTGTCCTGGTGCTGTGCGACAGTATAAACAGTCCCCCTCTGTCCTGGTGCTGTGCGACAGTATAAACAGTCCCCCTCCGTCCTGATGCTGTGCGACAGTATAAACAGTCCCCCTCTGTCTCAGTGGGGAGTGCAGGAACTCAGGCTGGCCTGCTGGTGTAAGTCCCCAGTTACCCCACAGTGTGTGTGTGTGTGTGTGTGTGTGTGTGTGTGTGTGTGTGTGTGTGTGTGTGTGTGTGTGTATATATATATATGCCTGCCAACTAAGGGCTACTCCCCCTGTTCCAGCTCTTGCCAGAACAACCTTATTGGGTCATATGGTTCATACTGTTGACACACACACACACACACACACTTTCCATTTCTCAACTCATGTTCTCGGTGAGGGTAGGTCAGGAGAGTTCAACGGGAAGAAATATCAGGACTCCCCCGTGGCTAACCTGAAATATCCATACGCACACCAGCTAATGAAACGTCTACGGTCACAGACAAAAACACACAACTATCCCCTGCCCGAACCCTGGCCTCAAACCCTGTCACCCACAACTATCCCCTGACCGAACCCTGGCCTCAAACCCTGTCACCCACAACTATCCCCTGACCGAACCCTGGCCTCAAACCTTGGCCTCAAACCCTGTCACCCACAACTATCCCCTGACCGAACCCTGGCCTCAAACCCTGTCACCCACAACTATCCCCTGACCGAACCCTGGCCTCAAACCCTGTCACCCACAACTATCCCCTGACCGAACCCTGGCCTCAAACCCTGTCACCCACAACTATCCCCTGACCGAACCCTGGCCTCAAACCCTGTCACCCACAACTATCCCCTGACCGAACCCTGGCCTCAAACCCTGTCACCCACAACTATTCCCTGACCGAACCCTGGCCTCAAACCCTGTCACCCACAACTATCCCCTGACCGAACCCTGGCCTCAAACCCTGTCACCCACAACTTTCAACAGCCGCTTTCAACACCCTTCTCTCTCGTTTAGAGAAATAGGAGAACAATGTCCCGAAGACAGGGAATCTCATACTTTGCATTAACACACAGCTACACACAGCTTAAGAAAAAAATGTTTTCTGTCTTTTAATCAGCAGTCTTCGATAGAAACAGTCTTCTATACAAGACTAGAGCCTGGATATCTGAAACACGGTCTTCTTCTATACAAGACTAGAGCCTGGATATCTGAAACACAGCCTCCTATACAAGACTAGAGCCTGGATATCTGAAACACAGCCTCCTATACAAGACTAGAGCCTGGATATCTGAAACACAGCCTCCTATACAATACTAGAGCCTGGATATCTGAAACACGGTCTTCTTCTATACAAGACTAGAGCCTGGATATCTGAAACACAGCCTCCTATACAAGACTAGAGCCTGGATATCTGAAACACAGCCTCCTATACAATACTAGAGCCTGGATATCTGAAACACAGCCTCCTATACAAGACTAGAGCCTGGATATCTGAAACACGGTCTTCTTCTATACAAGACTAGAGCCTGGATATCTGAAACACAGCCTCCTATACAAGACTAGAGCCTGGATATCTGAAACACGGTCTTCTTCTATACAAGACTAGAGCCTGGATATCTGAAACACAGCCTCCTATACAATACTAGAGCCTGGATATCTGAAACACAGCCTCCTATACAAGACTAGAGCCTGGATATCTGAAACACGGTCTTCTTCTATACAAGACTAGAGCCTGGATATCTGAAACACAGCCTCCTATACAATACTAGAGCCTGGATATCTGAAACACAGCCTCCTATACAAGACTAGAGCCTGGATATCTGAAACACAGCCTCCTATACAAGACTAGAGCCTGGATATCTGAAACACAGCCTTCTTCTATACAAGACTAGAGCCTGGATATCTTTAGACTGAAAGGCAGCAGAACGGAGAAGGGTTTAGAGGTCTGACCCACAGGATAGACAACTAAAGGGTTAAACAGATTGTACACTTCAGATAATGCAGCCATGAGGAGATCATCTTACAGACGATGACAGGCTCCACTGCACCGTGGCTGAACCACATGGTGTGATTCTTCCCAGACTCAACATGTCAGAGGTCATGTAGCTGTAGGTACTAGTCACTGGTACAGACAGCAGTCCAGAACAGGCTGGTTCTGTCCGTGTGACCACTAGTCACTGGTACAGACAGCAGTCCAGAACAGGCTGGTTCTGTCCGTGTGACCACTAGTCACTGGTACAGACAGCAGTCCAGAACAGCCTGGTTCTGTCCGCGTGACCACTAGTCACTGGTACAGACAGCAGTCCAGAACAGCCTGGTTCTGTCCGCGTGACCACTAGTCACTGGTACAGACAGCAGTCCAGAACAGGCTGGTTCTGTCCAGTCATGATACTGTTACCATTTACCTAAACTCCAGAACAGCCTGGGGATCCAAAAGACTCAGTGTTTTTCCATGTGTTCTGGATAGTCAGTAGTTCCTGACCAGAACCTCAGTTTGGGCAGGAGAAGGTATCAGCACATTGAAGACACACTGCTGTGCACAGGGCTCCTATTCACACTCTTATCACATGGTGACCCTCATAGAGAGGAGGAGAATGGCTTCCTCATCGCGGCCTTACCGGACTGTGCTGTGTGTGTGTGTGTAAGGTCACTCAGGGAGAATGGTGACCCTCTTACCGGACTGTGGTGTGTGTGTGTGTGTAAGGTCACTCAGGGAGAATAGAGACCCTCTTACCTGACTGTGGTGTGTGTAAGGTCACTCAGGGAGAATAGAGACCCTCTTACCGGACTGTGCTGTGTGTGTGTGTGTAAGGTCACTCAGGGAGAATAGAGACCCTCTTACCTGACTGTGGTGTGTGTGTGTGTGTGTGTAAGGTCACTCAGGGAGAATAGAGACCCTCTTACCGGACTGTGCTGTGTGTGTGTGTGTGTGTAAGGTCACTCAGGGAGAATAGAGACCCTCTTACCGGACTGTGTGTGTGTGTGTGTGTGTGTAAGGTCACTCAGGGAGAATAGAGACCCTCTTACCTGACTGTGGTGTGTGTGTGTAAGGTCACTCAGGGAGAATAGAGACCCTCTTACCGGACTGTGCTGTGTGTGTGTGTGTGTGTAAGGTCACTCAGGGAGAATAGAGACCCTCTTACCTGACTGTGGTGTGTGTGTGTGTAAGGTCACTCAGGGAGAATAGAGACCCTCTTACCGGACTGTGCTGTGTGTGTGTGTGTGTGTAAGGTCACTCAGGGAGAATAGAGACCCTCTTACCGGACTGTGGTGTGTGTGTGTGTGTGTGTGTGTAAGGTCACTCAGGGAGAATAGAGACCCTCTTACCGGACTGTGCTGTGTGTGTGTGTGTGTGTAAGGTCACTCAGGGAGAATAGAGACCCTCTTACCTGACTGTGCTGTGTGTGTGTGTGTAAGGTCACTCAGGGAGAATAGAGACCCTCTTACCGGACTGTGCTGTGTGTGTGTGTGTACGGTCACTCAGGGAGAATAGAGACCCTCTTACCGGACTGTGCTGTGTGTGTGTGTGTAAGGTCACTCAGGGAGAATAGAGACCCTCTTACCGGACTGTGCTGTGTGTGTGTGTGTAAGGTCACTCAGGGAGAATAGAGACCCTCTTACCGGACTGTGCTGTGTGTGTGTGTGTAAGGTCACTCAGGGAGAATAGAGACCCTCTTACCTGACTGTGGTGTGTGTAAGGTCACTCAGGGAGAATGGTGACCCTCTTACCGGACTGTGCTGTGTGCTGTGTGCTGTGTGCGTTTGAGAGAGTGTATTAAGGTCACTCAGGGAGAATAGAGAGCCTCTTACCTGACTTTGGGTTACAGAGCACCGGGGGGCTGCTACTGAGGGTGGGACTGCTGCTATAGTAACCACTGCTGCCACAGCTGCTGCTCATACTGCTACGACGGATACCCACTATCATCTTGATCTCTTTAGTAGGACTCACTGAGAGAGGAGAGAGAGAGAGGCGAGGCAGAGAGAGAGAGGCGAGGCAGAGAGAGAGAGGCGAGGCAGAGAGAGAGAGGCGAGGCAGAGAGAGAGAGGCGAGGCAGAGAGAGAGAGAGAGAGAGAGAGAGAGGCGAGGCAGAGAGAGAGAGGCGAGGCAGAGAGAGAGAGAGAGAGAGAGGCGAGAGAGAGAGGCGAGGCAGAGAGAGAGAGGCGAGGCAGAGAGAGAGAGGCGAGAGAGGCGCGAGAGAGGCGAGAGAGACAGAGAGAGGCGAGAGAGACAGAGAGAGACAGAGAGAGGCGAGAGAGACAGAGAGAGACAGAGAGAGACAGAGAGAGGCGAGAGAGAGGCGAGAGAGACAGAGAGAGGCGAGAGAGACAGAGAGAGACAGAGAGGCGAGACAGAGAGAGAGGCGAGACAGAGAGGCGAGAGAGAGAGAGAGGCGAGAGAGAGAGAGAGGCGAGAGAGAGAGAGAGGCGAGAGAGAGGGAGGCGAGAGAGAGACAGAGAGGCGAGAGAGAGACAGAGAGAGACAGAGAGAGGAGAGAGAGAGAGAGGCGAGAGAGAGAGAGGCGAGAGAGAGAGAGGCGAGAGAGAGAGAGGCGAGAGAGAGAGAGGCGAGAGAGAGAGAGGCGAGAGAGAGAGAGGCGAGAGAGAGAGAGGCGAGAGAGAGAGAGAGACAGAGAGGCGAGAGAGAGAGAGGCGAGAGAGAGAGAGGCGAGGCAGAGAGAGAGGCGAGGCAGAGAGAGAGAGGCGAGGCAGAGAGAGAGAGGCGAGGCAGAGAGAGAGAGGCGAGGCAGAGAGAGAGAGGCGAGGCAGAGAGAGAGAGGCGAGGCAGAGAGAGAGAGGCGAGGCAGAGAGAGAGAGGCGAGAGAGACAGAGAGAGACAGAGAGAGGCGAGAGAGACAGAGAGAGACAGAGAGAGGCGCGAGAGAGACAGAGAGAGGCGCGAGAGAGGCGAGAGAGACAGAGAGAGACAGAGAGAGACAGAGAGAGGCGAGAGAGACAGAGAGAGGCGAGAGAGACAGAGAGAGACAGAGAGGCGAGACAGAGAGAGAGGCGAGACAGAGAGGCGAGAGAGAGAGAGAGGCGAGAGAGAGAGAGAGGCGAGAGAGAGAGAGAGGCGAGAGAGAGGGAGGCGAGAGAGAGAGAGAGGCGAGAGAGAGAGAGAGGCGAGAGAGGCGAGAGAGAGAGAGAGGCGAGAGAGAGAGAGAGGCGAGAGAGAGAGAGAGGCGAGAGAGAGAGAGAGGCGAGAGAGAGAGGCAAGAGAGAGAGGCAAGAGAGAGAGAGAGAGGCGAGAGAGAGAGAGAGAGAGAGAGAGGCGAGAGAGAGAGGCGAGAGAGAGAGAGAGGCGAGAGAGGCGAGAGAGAGAGAGGCGAGAGAGGCAAGAGAGAGACAGAGAGAGAGAGAGAGAACGAGCGAATGTCCTTTATTCATTAGCACATTTTCCCCCTTGATGTCATCAAAAACAAATGAAGGTCTGAGAGACTTTTTATCCCAATTCAACATTTTGTTTCTTTTCAGAGCGAAACACTAATTATGTCCCAAATGGAGCCCTATTCTCTATACAGTGCACTACTTGGGACCAGAGCCTTATGGGTCCTAGTCAATAGTAGTGCACTAAAGGGAAAAGGACTGTGTAAAAGCAGTGTTGCTGTCGTCAGAGGTTTGAGTTGTTAGTTGTGAAAGGATGTGTAGGTGTGTCTAATCACTCTTTCCATGTAAGCTCTATATTGCCTCCATAAAGCAGGACGCCTCTAGACTGTGGCAGGTGGTGGAGCAAAGTCTAAAGAACCATGTCATTGTGCATCAGTGCTCTGCAATATCCTGCAGAACGTAGAGAACCCTGCAGAACATAGAGAGCCTTGCAGAACATAGAGAGCCTTGCAGAACATAGAGAGCCCTGCAGAACGTAGAGAACCCTGCAGAACGTAGAGAACCCTGCAGAACGTAGAGAGCCTTGCAGAACGTAGAGAACCCTGCAGAACGTAGAGAACCCTGCAGAACGTAGAGAACCCTGCAGAACGTAGAGAACCCTGAATCCTGCTGAACATAGAAAATGAAAGATGTATAAAACTTATTGTTGCATCTATGTGTAGTGCTTATGAACATGTTATGAAGTCTCTATAAAGCCACAGTTTCTTTAACTAGAGAGCCTGTTGTCCATGTATTAGTGTGGCACCGTGACATTCAGCTTTAAAACCCGACCGTGTTAATAGCATCATAGGGACGGCAGGTAGACTAGTGGTTAGAATGGAGGGGCGGCAGGTCACCTAGTGGTTAGAGTGGAGGGGCGGCAGGTCACCTAGTGGTTAGAGTGTAGGGGCAGGCAGGTAGACTAGTGGTTAGAGTGTAGGGGCAGGCAGGTAAGGGTTATAGTGGGATTCGGCCCCAGTCTGACTGACAGTAGATAATGTGGGTACAACAACTCCTGATGTATAAAGGGCTTTATTGCTACATTTGATTGCTAGACATTGAGGTTTACCAGATAGGAAGCTGGTGTTGCTTCCCTCTGGGTTCTGTTTGCGGAGACAGAAGGGGCTGTCATGGCTCTCTGGGATGGTACGACAGCGTTCGTTCAGCAGCTCCATCAGACGTCGTCTCCTTCGGAAGTTCAGTCTGAACTGGTACAGCAGCCCTCCATCCACAAAGTGGTGCTTGTTGGTCACTGTCAGGGAGAAACACAGAACAAAACGATTGTTGAGGATCGTTCAGTTACTGTTTCATATAACTGACTGTAAATCCTGGTAACCTACAGTTACTAACTGTAAATCCTGGTAACCTACAGTTACTAACTGTAAATCCTGTTAACCTACAGTTACTAACTGTAAATCCTGTTAACCTACAGTTACTAACTGTAAATCCTGTTAACCTACAGTTACTAACTGTAAATCCTGTTAACCTACAGTTACTAACTGTAAATCCTGTTAACCTACAGTTACTAACTGTAAATCCTGTTAACCTACAGTTACTAACTGTAAATCCTGTTAACCTACAGTTACTAACTGTAAATCCTGTTAACCTACAGTTACTAACTGTAAATCCTGTTAACCTACAGTTACTAACTGTAAATCCTGTTAACCTACAGTTACTAACTGTAAATCCTGTTAACCTACAGTTACTAACTGTAAATCCTGTTAACCTACAGTTACTAACTGTAAATCCTGTTAACCTACAGTTACTAACTGTAAATCCTGTTAACCTACAGTTACTAACTGTAAATCCTGTTAACCTACAGTTACTAACTGTAAATCCTGTTAACCTACAGTTACTAACTGTAAATCCTGTTAACCTACAGTAACTAACTGTAAATCCTGTTAACTACAGTAACTGACTGTAAATCCTGTTAACTACAGTAACTGACTGTAAATCCTGTTAACTACAGTAACTGACTGTAAATCCTGGTAACTACAGTAACTGACTGTAAATCCTGGTAACTACAGTAACTAACTGTAAATCCTGTTAACTACAGTAACTAACGGTAAATCCTGGTAACTATAGAACAGAAGGTAGTTCAGTTCCAAATCCTGTAACTCTTCAAATTATTCCATTCAGACAGAACACCTCTGATGGTGCCTCCAATGCCAGTAATCAGCTAAGTCTCTTAGGGTTGGACACAAACACACACTCTCCCGCTCTAAGCTTGGGCCGTCATTGTGCCAACACTCTCACTTGGCTAACACTCAGTACAGGGGGAGGCTCTGAATGCCCCTTAAAATCCCCAAATCCCTTGAAAGACATAAAACCAACTCTGACTGACTAAAGCCATCCAGGAACCAAAATCTGACTGTCACTTGTGTAACTAAGCTATAAAGCCTGCATAACTGTGCCAAGGGTTAGGACTCAGGATTTAAAGGAACACTCCACCCAAAAATAATATTTTGGTATTTATTTCATTAGTCCATTGTTGATATAGTCTCAAAATGTTAGTATCAATCAAGTTAAGATTTACTAGTCAGACTTACTAGTCTGGTTATGGATGAATCTTGTGATGCTTTAAAGCTGCTGTTGTGACTGTACGAAGTGGTTTTGATCCTGTGGTTTATAGTGATGGATTGTCCTGTCTGGCGTCATTAAATGAGGACTACGGAAATATTCCTCATCTGCAGTTTGTGTTTGTTTTTTTTTTATCCCAGGAGAAAGTTCTCTCCTGACGTTGGTAGTGAGACAGTCCAATGCAATTCCCCCAGTCTAAAAACATCGCAGTTACCAAAGACACATTTCAGCAATACAAAAAGTTCACAATGATTCAATCAATATTCCAAGCAGTCAAGATGGCGTAGCAGTCAAAGATGGCGTAGCAGTCAAAGATGGCGTAGCAGTCAAAGATGGCGTAGCAGTCAAAGATGGCGTAGCAGTCAAAGATGGCGTAGCAGTCAAAGATGGCGTAGCAGTCAAAGATGGCGTAGCAGTCAAAGATGGCGTAGCAGTCAAAGATGGCGTAGCAGTCAAAGATGGCGTAGCAGTCAAAGATGGCGTAGCAGTCAAAGATGGCGTAGGGCGTAGCAGTCAAGATGGCGTAGCAGTCAAAGATGGCGTAGCAGTCAAAGATGGCGTAGCAGTCAAGATGGATTAAAAAGGGGGTTGATTGTGTGTATTCAGAAAGCTTGTTGCCATGGTGTTGATTATTGTAATTCAAATATCATTGAACCAAAACAACAACATGTTCTGTGACTCTTGGTTATGTTCATTCATTCACCCATTGACTCGGTTGCACATGGTGTTGAGCCACAAAGATCAAATCACCAGCTCTCTGTGTGAGTCTATCAACCAGGAATGCAGTGATTGTGTGGGACAACTGAACCAAAACAACCCACAATGTGGATCCATCCAGGCAGGACTGCTATTGTTCTACAGTTCAGACATTTAAAGTATGCAGTGTGTGTGTGTGCGTAAGCTGTCGTGTGCGTGCATGCATGTGTGTGTGTGTGTGTATTGTTATGATGTGGGGGAAGGGGAGTGTTAGGACATAGACAAACGCACTACCATGGAACACTTCCACACTCCAACCCCAGGTGGCAGCACCACCCGGGTCACGGCTGGGTTCTGCCAAGCAGCCTTGATTATTCCTCAGGAGCGAGCGATCAAGTTGATTCTGAGAGGAGGCCAGAAGCCTTTTTGTGTTTACATTTATTTTGGGTCACCACTTTGAACAAAGACTAATCTGCTTGGACTGACCGACCAAGGGACTGAGCTGGCCCTGGAGCGAAGGTAAGTTTGCCATCTCCTGGGGACATGTACATACAACACAGTCCTCATACGCCGATTTCTCACATAGGCCTATCTACGTGGTCTGTAACCGAAGACCCCTAGACATCACGAGTGCCATTTTCTCACGTCAGACAGCGTCACTCCTCCGCGACACTAGTCCCTCATCCGTTTTGTCTTGTAGGTCGTGGAACTCATATTCAAATAGGAATATAGCGCAACCCGCCATTCAAAAAACAGATTCGATTGGATTCAGGTCTGGACTTTGACTTGGCCATTCTAACACCTGGATATGTTTATTTTTGAACCATTCCAGTGTAGATTTTGCTTTATGTTTTGGATCATTGTCTTGTTGGAAGACAAATCTCCGTCCCAGTCTCAGGTCTTTTGCAGACACCCATCAGGTTCTCTTCCAGAATGGTCCTGTATTTGGCTCCATTCATCTTCCCATCAATTTTAACCATCTTCCCTGTCCCTGCTGAAGAAAAGCAGGCCCAAACCATGATGCTGCCACCACCATGTTTGACAGTGGGGATGGTGTGTTCAGAGTGTTGCTTTTACGCCAAACATAACGTTTTGCATTGTTGCCAAAAAGTTCAATTTTTGTATCATCTGACCAGAGCACCTTCTTCCACATGTTTGGTGTGTCTCCCAGGTGGCTTGTGGCAAACTTTAAACAACACTTTTTATGGATATCTTTAAGAAATGGCTTTCTTCTTGCCACTCTTCCATAAAGGCCAGATTTGTGCAATATACGACTGATTGTTGTCCTATGGACAGAGTCTCCCACCTCAGCTGTACATCTCTGCAGTTCATCCAGGGTGATCATGGGCCTCTTGGCTGCATCTCTAATCAGTCTTCTCCTTGTATGAGCTGAAAGTTTAGAGGGACGGCCAGGTCTTGGTAGATTTGCAGTGGTCTGATACTCCTTCCATTTCAATATTATCGCTTGCACAGTGCTCCTTGGGATGTTTAAAGCTTGTGAAATCTTTTTGTATCCAAATCCGGCTTTAAACTTCTTCACAACAGTATCTCGGACCTGCCTGGTGTGTTCCTTGTTCTTCATGATGCTCTCTGCGCTTTTAACGGACCTCTGAGAATATCACAGTGCAGGTGCATTTATACGGAGACTTGATTACACACAGGTGGATTGTATTTATCATCATTAGTCATTTAGGTCAACATTGGATCATTCACAGATCCTCACTGAACTTCTGGAGAGAGTTTGCTGCACTGAAAGTAAAGGGGCTGAATAATTTTGCACGCCCAATTTTTCAGTTTTTGTTTTGTTAAAAAAGTTTGAAATATCCAATAAATGTTGTTCCACTTCATGATTGTGTCCCACTTGTTGTTGATTCTTCACAAAAAATACAGTTTTATATCTTTATGTTTGAAGCCTGAAATGTGGCAAAAGGTCGCAAAGTTCAAGGGGGCCGAATACTTTCGCAAGGCACTGTAGGCAGAAAAACTAACGAGCTAAATTATTACAAACGTTGACAGTGATTTAATAGTTTAAAACAAACCGGTGGCCATCTCCTACACGCTGTGTAGTCAACTATTATAGCTAGCTAGCTTACTGACATAGCTAGTCAGCTAGCTCTTCCTTCACTGACATAAAAAGCTTGCTTAGCCTGTTTAAATGACCCTGAAGATGTAGACATGGAGGCCCACAATGAAGAGGAACTGACTTATCAAAAATCTTGGATCTTGGATCAGCATGTTTCTCCATGATTGTAATTTTAGGTCAGCAGATGACAGCACAGCAGATGACTCGTGAGACTACTGCAATGGCTCGTGGCAGAAGAACAGCTACTTTCATGAAAACTCATAATAACGTTAGCGTTACTTGCTACAGTAGCTTGCTAGCTAGCTTTTGTTGGAAGATTTTAACATTGTGTGTGTGCAGCACTACGTAGATAGCTGGTTGGTTAGAAGCATAGTTTCAGTCAAAGATCATTTCAGTGACTGGCTCGATTGTTTTATGCTAGTTTTCGTGCCCATGGTCAAACTTCAGAAATACTGCTCAGTGAAGCACAATAATCATTAGCTAGATGTCAAATGTGGCTACTAAGACTTGATCACAAAAAATACAAAAAAAGACACAATCACTGTTTTAGCTAAGATTCATTCAGACAGTTTTGAGGCAGGAATGGAGTTCAGCAGACGATGTCTCCTTGGTAATATTTTCTAATGTCATGGCAACCCATCGTAGCCGGTCTACTTCTGATCCATCCCATTATCCTTTGCGAGATACGAGACAGATCAGTGCAGGAGGAATCTGATGATGGATACTTATTGGTTTCGTACCAGTCTGGTCTGTGCCAGCGGAGGTACCAGTCTGGTCTGTGCCAGCGGAGGCACCAGTCTGGTCTGTGCCAGCTGAGGGACCAGTCTGGTCTGTGCCAGCGGAGGCACCAGTCTGGTCTGTGCCAGCGGAGGCACCAGTCTGGTCTGTGCCAGCGGAGGCACCAGTCTGGTCTGTGCCAGCGGAGGCACCAGTCTGGTCTGTGCCAGCGGAGGTACCAGTCTGGTCTGTGCCAGCGGAGGTACCAGTCTGGTCTGTGCCAGCGGAGGTACCAGTCTGGTCTGTGCCAGCGGAGGTACCAGTCTGGTCTGTGCCAGCGGAGGTACCAGTCTGGTCTGTGCCAGCGGAGGTACCAGTCTGGTCTGTGCCAGCTAAGGTACCAGTCTGGTCTGTGCCAGCTAAGGTACCAGTCTGGTCTGTGCCAGCTAAGGTACCAGTCTGGTCTGTGCCAGCTAAGGTACCAGTCTGGTCTGTGCCAGCTAAGGTACCAGTCTGGTCTGTGCCAGTGGAGGAGAGGAATGCAGACAGAGGCAGGGTAAGAGCCACAGGCAGGGTGGTGAGTGGTGGGTGTGAACCCAGCAGTGATGCAGTCTCTCTGGGGTTAGAGCCCTGCTCTCTGTTCCCTGGTTAGCCCATTGTCCAGGGCCCGAGAAGAGCACACTTGAAACAGACACGCTCTGCACTACACAGCTCAGCACACTGGGAACAGACACACTCTGCACTACACAGCTCAGCACACTGGAAACAGACACTCTCTGCACTACAAAGCTCAGCACACTGGGAACAGACACTCTCTGCACTACAAAACTCAGCACACTGGGAACAGACACACTCTGCACTACACAGCCCAGCACACTGGGAACAGACACACTCTGCACTACACAGCCCAGCACACTGGGAACAGACACTCTCTGCACTACAAAGCTCAGCACACTGGGAACAGACACTCTCTGCACTACACAGCCCAGCACACTGGGAACAGACACACTCTGCACTACACAGCTCAGCACACTGGGAACAGACACACTCTGCACTACACAGCCCAGCACACTGGGAACAGACACTCTCTGCACTACAAAGCTCAGCACACTGGGAACAGACACTCTCTGCACTACACAGCCCAGCACACTGGGAACAGACACACTCTGCACTACACAGCCCAGCACACTGGGAACAGACACACTCTGCACTACACAGCTCAGCACACTGGGAACAGACACACTCTGCACTACACAGCCCAGCACACTGGGAACAGACACACTCTGCACTACACAGCCCAGCACACTGGGAACAGACACACTCTGCACTACACAGCCCAGCACACTGGGAACAGACACACTCTGCACTACACAGCCCCAGCACACTGGGAACAGACACACTCTGCACTACACAGCCCAGCACACTGGGAACAGATTGTATCTCAGAGCCTGTACTGAGCCAGCAGGCAGTACCCACACAGCACCATCCTGCTGCTGGCTTGTCTCTGATGACAGATAAGCAGGGTTGGGCCGCTCCGAGGATGGGAGACCATGACGACAAGGTGACCATGACGACAAGGTGACCATGACGACAAGGTGAACAGTACATGGGACTGATTCTGCAGAGGAGGTTGACTGGCTCAGTAATAGAGACAGGTGATCCTGCAGAAAGAGGAGGTTGACTGGCTCAGTAATGGAGACAGGTGATCCTGTAGAAAGAGGAGGTTGACTGGCTCAGTAATAGAGACAGGTGATCCTGCAGAAAGAGGAGGTTGACTGGCTCAGTAATGGAGACAGGTGATCCTGTAGAAAGAGGAGGTTGACTGGCTCAGTAATAGAGACAGGTGATCCTGTAGAAAGAGCAGGTTGACTGGCTCAGTAATAGACAGGTGATCCTGTAGAAAGGAGAGGTTGACTGGCTCAGTAATAGAGACAGGTGATCCTGTAGAAAGAGGAGGTTGACTGGCTCAGTAATAGACAGGTGATCCTGTAGAAAGGAGAGGTTGAATGGCTCAGTAATAGAGACAGGTGATCCTGTAGAAAGGGGAGGTTGACTGGCTCAGTAATAGACAGGTGATCCTGTAGAAATGGGAGGTTGACTGGCTCAGTAATGGAGACAGGTGATCCTGTAGAAAGAAGAGGTTGACTGGCTCAGTAGAGACAGGTGATCCTGTAGAAAGAGGAGGTTGACTGGCTCAGTAGCAGCTCTACTTCCTGCTGTATTTTAGTCTGTCTGTCACACAGAGGAAGCCCAGTACCAGCAGCAGCCTGGGTAGAGGACAGAGAGTAGGACAGAGAGCGTCTAGTGGGTGTGCACGTGACATTGGTATGCCGCGCGGGTGTGCAACACATGCTACCGGTGGGTGTGTATCTGGGTTGATGATTGTGTGGGCTGTGTGTGTGTGTGTGTGTGTATCTGGGTCGATGATTGTGTGTGCTGTATGTGTGTATCTAGGTCGGATCACACACACCGTTGTCCAGAGGTGAGCAGCTGATCTCGGCCGGGAACACCCTGGCCAGAGACCAGAGGCATGACGTCCCCCCCCCCCACCCCCACCCCCAGTGGAACCACCTCTCAGACTCAGGGACATTCACTCTGTAGCCATGCAGGTGGCCATGCCCTGTACATGAGTAACTGGTGTGACTTCCTGCTTTTAACTCCTAGCGCAGCGAAGGACCTATTGGAGATGTGATTCACCTCGTCACTGTTCTACTGGACTAAATGACAATGACTGTACTGTTACTATACAGAGATGAATTCCACCAGGCCTGATAAGAACACTTTCACCCTGTTCCTCCCTACTCCTGACCTCGGCAAACAGACCACAGCTGACCTCTGACGAAAGAGAGAGAGAGACTAACAGACTAACAGTCATGTCACTGTGACAACACCAGTCCTTTTCAGCCAGTCATGTGATCCAGACCAGGGCACATAATAAAATGGCACCCTATTCCTTATGCTAGTTTTGACCAGAGCCCTGTGCCGGTCATTTGAGGATCATGGGTCAGGAAGCGCACGTTTCAAGCAGATAAATGTGTTTAATTATGAAACTGGTCGTGAGATAAAACCATATCCAAAGTTAACTCAATCTTCTGTGAATCTGAAATACTGGGAGCCAAATAAACACAAGTCTCTGCTAAACTTCCAAAACGTGTCTGGTCTTATCCTTGTAGGGACACTGAAATCCTCACAATGACAGTAAAACAAGGACAATTTGGACACGTGTGGACGTTTTAGGCTTAAGGGGTTAGGTTTACAATTAGGGTTAGGAATTAAAGGGTTTAGGGTTATCAAAAATACACTTTTGAATGGAAATCAATTGTTTTGTGCCAACAAGAATAGTAAAATAAACGTGTGTGTGTGTGTGTGTGTGTGTGTGTGTGTGTGTGTGTGTGTGTGTGAGAAACAGGACAGATCCAATCCAAGTGGGTGATGATGATGATACCAGCAGGCCTTTGATCACAGAGTGATCCCTGTCTGACCAGAGAAGACGCCGTGTTCCCTGACTAAAATAGGATCCTTACAGCCCTTTGGAAGGGAGGACCCAATGTGACAGCCCACCATGTGTGAACATCAACACTCCCACGTCTCCTCTTTCACCTAGCAAAGTCAACTTGGAAATGACAGCGCCCATAGAATTCAATCGAAGCAACTGACAACAGTGCAAAATGTTATTACCACGATAGGTAATTATTGTGTAATTACCGTTTGACCATATTACTATGTATCAGTGAACACCAGGAAGGGCTAAATAGTAGACGAAGACGAGTAGAAGAAAGTACAGCATTCAGCTTTCACAACTGCTTCTTCAAAAATGGCCTATAATTACATTCGCTTGGGGAAGTGGTTCCCAAACGGCAGGACTAACCCTACTCAGGACTCAGAGATATGTCATTTCATCAGTGTGATAGGTGGGGTACTGACCGTGACCTTATGTTAGTTGGGATGTCTCAAAAAATACAAAAATATCAAAATAACAAAATCAGACCGAGGATGAAAACGCTCCTTCCACTCACCATGCTGCATGATCCCGTGTTCTAGAAGCCTCCGTCCAAGATGCTCCGCCTCCTCTCGGGTCGCCATCTCTCCCTCCGCCAGCAGCCAATCAACGAGCTCAGAGGCCACCAGCGTCCGTTCAAACGTCTCACCCTCTTCTTCCCGAGTCGCTAGGATGGACGTCTCCGTGTTCATCATCAGCCTGTTGAGAAGGACAGGTTTATAACACCTGTTGGTTTAGACAGACTACTTTATACGATGTGTTGAGAAGGACAGGTTTATAACACCTGTTGTTTTAGACAGACTACTTTATACGATGTGTTGAGAAGGACAGGTTTATAACACACCTGTTGGTTTAGACAGACTACTTTATACGATGTGTTGAGAAGGACAGGTTTATAACACCTGTTGTTTTAGACAGACTACTTTATACGATGTGTTGAGAAGGACAGGTTTATAACACCTGTTGTTTTAGACAGACTACTTTATACGATGTGTTGAGAAGGACAGGTTTATAACACCTGTTGTTTTAGACAGACTACTTTATACGATGTGTTGAGAAGGACAGGTTTATAACACCT